>NW_023270389.1:31807378-31988809 GCF_011800145.1 Mirounga leonina
CCTTCCTTCCTTCCTTCCTTCCTTCCTTCCTTCCTTCCTTCCTTCCTCTCTTTCTTTCTTTCCTTTTGAGAAAAGCAGGCCTGACCTGGTAAAATAAGTATTCTGAATTATCTCTGTTATGGGGAAGCTGATCTGGATGTTATCTTGTGGCAATAAAAGGTTTTTGGATGGTGAGCATGTTACTGAATGAATTAACGTATGAACTGACATATCCAAACCCATGACAGGAAGGGCTGAGTGGCCACAGGTTTCTGGAGCACCTGTGTGCTTTGGGGACTTTTAACAACACATATACTTGTTTCCACTCAGGATTTGCTTCATTTCAGCCCGGAACGAGCTCTGATTTTAAAGCCTCAAGCTGTAAACCATGAGCATCTCCAAGAGGTCCTCCACTTAGAGCTGGAAGATGTGGATTTGGGAGCGGTTTTCAAGGGGACATTATCACCTCGTCACCCAACATATTAGGAGACTCTGGGACTGGTTCTTAAAGCAGCTGTCCTTAGGCTAGGACTGCCAAATATATTTGATGAATGTTGTTCCCAGGTTTCTGGAACCATGTCAAGCGAAGCCTGGGCACCAATTCACAGAAGAATGGGCTTAAATTGGAAACATGCCCTTTTGTCATCACTATTCAATGCAATGCACAGCAATAAAGTTGCACTTTTGCTGGAAGCAGATTGAAATGTGAAAGGTCATATTCACTCCAGAATTAAGGAAAGTTTCACGGTTTGAATCATACCCAGGTGAAGTTGGGTCGCTAATCATTAAAAGGATGATTTATACCAAAACACATGGGTCAATCTTTCTTGCTCTTGATGATTGTAGATGATTGTGATTCCTTAACAAAAGAGGTATAAGGGGTATTCCCTAAAAGCCTGGGCAAATAAAATAAAAAATTTAAAAAATGTCATCTCCGTAAAGCAAAACTTTAAAAAAAATTACTCTTATCATCAGCTGTTTGGGAGACTGAGAGACCTGAGACCTTTTGATTTATTTTCTGGTATTTTATTGAGAACATACAAGCAGTATGTACAATTCATGTCAGTCTTATAGATGAAGTGATTTCTTCGTTCGGGTGGGAGAGCCATCACAGAGCAATTCTGAGGTAGGAGAATGACGTGGAGAAGTAATCTTTCTCTGCACAAAGCCTGCTAATTTTACAAATACATCAGAGGATGGGTGTTAGGGAGGGGAAGAAGATGGTTACCCACATGGTTTGTTTAGCAGAATAGAAGGTGGGAGAAACTGAGCTTGCCACTTGTCCTGCTGACATCCCACCTTATCTGAATAATAATCATGAACGCTAGACATCGTGTGCCTACTCATAGCTAAGCGTTTGACACTAATAAGTATAATATGCCCATGAGACAGAAGTAGGATTCCCATTTTTCAGGCGAAGTTCATGTCACCTGGATGGGGCAGATCAGAAATTTAAAACTGTGTGTTTCTTTGTCTCCAGAGGCTCTTAAAATGAGGATAAAAGTTCCTCTTTCAAAGAGCTGTTCTAAGGTTTTAAATGAAACATAATGCATGTCGCGTAGCAAGGTAAATACAGCCCTGGCCCTTAGCTGAGCTCCCTATAGGATCCCTCATTATCATTACAATAATCAAAATTATCATTAGAATGGTGCCTTCTAGTTCTACCTCTACAATTACTCTGCAGTTACTGGCGCTAATACGAATTGGTAATCATCATAATCACGGCTACCCGGCTACCCGGGGCCAGAGAGGACCTGGTAAGCAGTGGTAACTTAAGGAAGTAGAATACGGGCAGATTCGACAGCTGATTTAAGTTACAGTCATTTGTCATTTCCTGCTTCTCTCTGCACTCACTGTGGCTACAGGAGCCACGTGAGGGGCCATTTGAAGGCGCCTTCCTGTCACTCCTTGTAAACACACACCAGATGTGCTTTTTCCATTGGCTGCCCTCAGCCAGGTTCCACCCAGGGCAGGAAGGAGGACGGCTGTGTCCACTTTGCACCCCTGCCCCAAAGCCTGCCAACAGCTGCCCTGGAAGGACCGTGACCCTCAGCGCCACCCAGAGCTGTGTTTGGATTTAATGGATCCTCACCTTATTTTCCACTCGGAGAGAAATCAGGCATCCATTGGTCATCTTTTATTAATAGTTTACTAATCATTATTATTATTATGCAGATGAATCCTGCATAGTCCAGTCTTTCCCAGGGCAACAGTTTCGGAAACAAAGGAATCAGAGTCAGAGAAGTATTGTGTGTCGCCATATTCCTATGTTTGCCTCCTCGGTGTGAATAATTGTGTCTCTGGAATTGATTGCCGTATAACACGCCGCCCGACACCTTGGTGGCGGCATGGTGGCTGGAAGTGGGCTCAGCCGGGATGGTTGGCACAGCTGGGCCTCTCCCTCCACGTGGTATTTTCAGTCCATCCAAGAGAGGAGGAAAAAACCTGCATCCAGCATCATTTCTGTGACATTCTCTCGGTCAAACAGATCACAGGCCAGCCGTGAGTCAAGGGGCAGGCAAACTGACTCCACCTCTTGACGGATGGGCTGGTAATGTCACGATGCAAAGGAGCACTAGAGAAATGGCTGCTGCCATCTTTGAAACCAAGCGATATTAGAAGCGCAGGGCACACGGGAGATGAGGACGTTAGGCTATAAAGCTACGAGAGTTTAGCTGCCACAGGAGCATCCAGTGACAGCCCACACAAACCTTGGGCACTCTGGGATTTGCAGGTGGCAGGTACAAATTCGCACAACATTCATTCACTATTTGTTCATTTATGCAGAAAATTTTATTCTGTTTTGGGCCTGTTCCAGGTGGGGTCTGTTGCAGTGAAAGAAAAGGAGTTTTTGTCTTCATGTAACTTAAATTCTAGTCAGGGGAAATAGCAAAAATGTATAGGATTTGAGAAGTTGTGATAATCAGTATGGAAAAAAATAGAGCAGAGGTCAGGGAGATGAGGGGGGACGATGGAGAGACGGAGAGAAACCAGACAGGTAAGTATGGGGAAAATCAAGATGAAATGGTGTCTCATTGGGTGGAAAGTATTTGAAGACAGGAGTGACAATTGTTTCAAAGGCTGCTGAGAGGTTAGCTGAGGACTGAGGACTGACCACTGTGTTTGGCAACATGGAGGTCATCAGCAGCCCTGACAGGAGCTATTTCATGGAGGGGGTGCAGAGAAAAGTCAGATTCGTTTGAGTTCAAGAGAGAAGGAGGGAAAAGGAGGGAGAGGCAGAGAATACAAAAAAAACTCTTTGGGGGATGTTTTGCTGAAAGGGCTGGGGAGGAAACGGATGGTAACTGAAGTGGGCCACAGGAGAGAATTTTACATCATAGGAACTATGACAGCATGTTTGGTGCTATCGGGATGATCCAGACCAGAGCGAAAACTGATGACGTGGAAGAGACAGGGACAATTTCTGCAATGATGTCCTTCAGTAGTTGAGGAAGATGGATTGCTCTACAGCAGATTTTAAAATTCATGTCATTAAATTTTAAAGCATATATCCCAAATATATATAAACACATATATACATATATATATTTTAAACTTTTATTTATATACTATTTTGCTACATATATCTTAAACTTTTATTTAGGGGCACCTGAGTGGCCCAGTCGCTCAAACGTCTGCCTTTGGCTCAGGTCATGGTCCCAGGGTCCTGGGATCGAGCCCCACATCGGGCTCCCTGCTCAGTGGGGAGCCTGCTTCTCCCTCTCCCTCTGCTCCCCTGCTCCTGCTCTCTCACTCACTCGTGCTCGCTCGCTCTCTCTCTCAAATAAATAAAATCTTAAAAAAAAAGAAAGCAATGACTTTAAACGTAATGTTTGACATGATGTAGTTAAAAGATCTAATTCAGGGGCGCCTGGGTGGCTCAGGTCATGATCTCAGGGTCCTGGGATCAAGCCCCGTATCGGGCTCCCTGCTCCGCGGGAAGCCTGCTTCTCCCTCTCCCACTCCCCCTGCTTGTGTTCGCTCTCTCGCTGTGTCTCTCTCTGTCAAATAAATAAAATCTTTAATAAATAAATAAGTAAAAGATCTAATTCATAAGAAGGTTCTTCAAATGTAACTAGAGGCTACTTTTGTCACATGTAATATCACAAAATACAAAAAATACTCAGGAGAATAACCACATTTCCATTTTTATTAGTTGACGTTGGGTCACTTTTTAAACATATAGATCATCCCCATGGCTTTCTTGAGTCCATGATTAAAGGGCAAAAGTGTGCATCTCATCATAGCTATACAACTAAAACCTTTCACCACATGATAAAAAGAGTGAGAAATGCATTTTGTAGTTTTTGTGTAAAAAAAAAATGCAGTTGCCAGCTAATGGGCAAACTAAGAAAGGTGTCCCCAAGTTGCCAGGGGTAAAAAGGCTAAGTGATAGGCACTGGAGGCTTTCCCAGAAGGCACTGTCCTCTGGGAGATATTTTTGCTAATTATGAGGCTGAAATTACCAGCACAAAAACATTATTCTGTGATTGAATGGCTAATATAGTAAAACGATGATGTCAGGTTGAACCATGAAGGTCTTTAAGGTGGCCAAAGGAATCCTTCCCACGGTTTCAGTGAAACCCCAGTTGTAAATTGGTAAGTCCAGGTAGGTCAGAAAGACGCTCAGTTGTGGTCATCACATTCACAGTGTGCGGATCTCTTTCTCAGGGAGACAGAATGCTCCTAAATCAGCCTCTCCACAGCAGGGGGTGACATCATGCTCCACATTTCCACTCGAGAGCCTTCCTTTTCCTGACGGCTGGGGCTGTAGGTTCCCTGAGTTGCCCTTTTGTGGGTGGCAACCACAGAAGCGACCACCACCAGAAAAAGGATCAACAGCAAGGCGGACGTCACTGAGCCAATGGCGGCGAAAATGTCCGAGATCAAATCGTCTGCCAACTGGAAGGAGTGAAATAATGGGGAGGTGAGTTATAGAGAAAAGGTAAATGTTTAGGACATGGGAACTACCCTGGAATGAAAACCAACCAGAACGCCGATGCCGCTCAGTACTGTAAAAAGACCAAGGTATGAAAGGGAAGCTTTTTTCTTATTCCCAGGTCATGTGAAAATGACTATAGATGTAACAGCCAAGGTCAAGGGGCAGAAAGTGTGACGTGAAATATCTGCTTGATTTACTCTGCGTCTTCATCTCTGTGACTGGGATCGTTCCTATGACATCAAGGGCAAAAGATATCCCCGCACGTATATTTGTAAAATAGTTCTCCATCTGTACAAACACATTATTTACAGTATCTTCCCTCCCTTGCCAGAAGCTCTGGTTTTGGATTGAAGGAATAGTTGTTTTACAGCCTTTTTTGGTGGGAGGTGGTGGGGGAGAAGAAGCAAATTAAATTAGCTGGGAAAGATCCCAAGACAGAGCAGGGACGGCAACGTGCTGGTCCTGCAGGCCATTTCCATAGTCATTGCTTTGATTTGGATTCCATGTGACAATTGAATTGTTGTAAAAACATAGGAGCTCAATGTCGCACCAAACATCTAAAACAGAAAGCTGCACGTAGAGCCCTGTCAGGAGGAGTCGGATCCTGCGATCTCAGGGGCATTGCTCCTACACAATGGTTTCTTTAATATTCCTTCCGCTGGGTTTGCCGAGCGCTTTCGAGCATTGGGTAACATGCGTCTGTGATTTAGTTGCAGAGCAATGTGAAAGGTAGGAAGCAGTCACTATGTGAATTTTTTAACTGCTTTTCAAAGAAATAGTTCTATCACAGTAAGAGTGGGATTAAACCATTTAGCTTTCTCTGTGACCTAACCCCGCATTACCAAGCCAAGCTACTGATATCTATGGAATTTTATTTGAACATCCTAGGGAATTTTAAATATCTTTACTTTCCTTAGTCTTTGTTGTTGTTGTTGTTGTTCAATGTGCCTTGGTTTAAAGAATCACGCAACTAATACAATATTGTATCTCTTCATAGTGTTATCTTGGATGTCCTCACTACCGCGCAAATGTGCTTCATTGGTTTATTCATTCATCCAACAATATTTATTGAGCTCATTGAGCTGGGAAATAAACACACAAAGATAAATCAAAGTTGTTGTATGGAAGTGATGAGCCATTGAATTCTACTCCTGAAACCAGTATTGCATTGTATGTTAACTAACTAGACTTTAAATAAAATCTGAGAAAAAGAAAAGAAAGAAAAAGGCAAAAAACCCAAAACAAAACAAAAAACAACCTAAGAAACAAACCTACACAAAGTTTGGAATCTGGAGCTCAGATTCTGGTGATGAGAGAAGAGGAGGGGACACACACACACATATGCACAGATGATCATAATACATTACAAATATAGATTATGATAGTGTCATAAACGAACTCTATTGGGGTGTAGGTGGAGTCATATTGGAATGAGGCATGTGACTGTTCATTGAAGGATGAGAGGACATACAAATATTTCAAGCAGGAAATTCTATTTGGATGGAACAACTTGAAAAAAAAAAGGCAAGGGAACATAAAAGTCCTCAGAGTTTGGGGCAAGTGTAAGAAATCCAACGTGACTGAAAATATTGTCCAAGAATGTGTGCTTGAATTGGGAAAGGATTTTAAAAGTTGGCAAGAGATAGAACTGTAAAGTAGATTAAATTTACAAGAAATTTAAGTACCCACTGATATTCAGGTTTTTGTCCTATAGTCAGTGGTGGGGGGCGGGAGGGGCAGAGGGGGGCATTGAAGGAATTTAAGCAGCATCAGCATCATATGATCTGATCTGTGTTTTATTAATTTGGCTCTGGTTACAGGGTGACAGATGGTGACAGTGAAGGTGGGGGAAATAGGAGTTTATTTTATTAGTCACGACAAGCAATGACCTAGGTCTCACTTTACCAATGGAATGAGAATTGAAGGAAAAGAATGGTTGAGGGGGATTTCTGAGGTAGAGTTGCTCCCTCTCAGATTGTGTGAGACTGGGGAACAGCAGAAGAGAGACAAGATGGCTGATGCTTCCATGTTAGATGGCCGCGTGGCTGGGGACAGCCTCCGCTGGGACAGGGGACCTAGGAGGAGAGAACAGGTTTGTGCGGGAAGACAAGTTCAGTTTGGGAAAAGCTAGTTTCAGAAAGCATTCAGGTATGTTGTGCTGGTAGACAGACATAATTCCTCTCCGCTCTCCACTTTTCACATTGCTGTAAAAAGACTCTGGGTTGTAACCACTTTTCATCCCTCAGTTATAGGAGCTTAGGAGTTAAATAGAGAATTTGGAATCACAGGAGTCTGTAGTTTTTGAGCAAAATGGTTTACCTCCGCTACAGGGGGAGTTCTCCTGCCATAATGTGTGGCCGTCCTTTTGTGAGTCATTACATCTCATATCTGCAAAGATAGCTGTGGGCTGGGAAAAATGAATAGAGCCATAGACTTGACCTTGAGAGGTCAAAAGTCTGAGAAGGACAGATGGAATCCGACCAGCAAAAACCCTTGGTTTTATCTAGGGACCTTCAGATAATGTACACTCTTATTCCATGTTGGCTTCATCTAAATCTGTCCAATAAATTGTGTCGTCTTCCTTGGGAATAAGGAAACAAAATGAATGCAAAATAACCCAAAGCATGGCCTATGGTAAGTTCTCAACACATAAAAATATGAGTGGCCGTTTCTATGCCATTTCTCATCCTCCCTAAGTCTATTTACTTATAAAAGATAAACTAGCACTCCCTCAGTACCTTGCGGTATATGGCCAAGGGAGCCAACCTAAAAACCTAATATTGCAATTCTGAGCTCCAGATAAAGGTATTGATGAAACAGTTCGCCTAACTCTATCACATAGAGCATGTCATTAAGCTTTGGAATAAAGCTGAATGAGTAGGGTTTTGAAATCGCCTCTTGAGGGCCCTTTGCTTTTGAATTCCCATGGTTGAAAGGCCTTTTTTGCTCTGCTATTCTTCAACTGTGCTTAAAATACACAGCCCCGGAATGGATCTTTTGATAACTGAAGCTGCTGGGGACTGATGAAGGCCTCCAAGTGCAGGACTGTCCTGAAAACCAGCGTGGACGTCAGGCCACGCCTGCCCAGCTGGCTTGTGCGCTCACACTGCACTTCTGAGGAACCTTCTTCTGAAAAGATAGACCCCAAATTAATTACACCTTTCATGTAAGATGATTTTTTAATGACATGCTACAATCTGTATTCAGTTATTATGTTTACATCTTTTTAAAATGTATATTTTACATGTGATTAATTGAAACTGTAATTACTTTGAATTCTGTGTTTGCAGAATAAAATAAATAGGTGTTCCTTTTTTTTCCCCCCTAAAGAGGATTCATTCTGAAACACTGACTGACTGGTTGTAGCCTACATAAGACCCAAGGCAAGGGTACACTCTGGAATTCTGAGGGGAAACTGTCAAGCCTTATTTTGATTCTTTTCACTTGAGAATATGCTGGAATATGCTGGAAGCATACTCCCCCCCTTTTTAAAAAAATTTATTTATTTTAGAGAGAAAGAGAGAGAGCATGAGGTGGAGAGGCAGAAGGAGAGAAAGAGAATCTCAAGCAGACTCGAGCTGAGTGCAGAGCCCAATGGGGGGATCTATTCCAGGACCCTGAAATCATGACCTGAGCCAAAACCCAGAGTCAGACACTTAACGGACTGCACCACCCAGGTGCCCCCCCACCCTTTTTAATTCTTTAAAGGGAATTTAATACTGTATTTCTTCTGAAGGGAGACTGGAAACAGTATGCACTTGCTAAACAAACAGAAATGGGTTTAAATGCAGTTTCGCACCTGGTGTAGTTTACAGATAGGTTAAGTTTCCCCACCTGTAAAGTGGGGATAGGAATCACCAGGTCTCAGAATTGGTCCGAGTATTATAGCATTCGGGTATTTAGAGAGCGGCTCACGAGGTGTGGACTCAATCCTCGTCGTGGCTCTAGTTTATCATTACCCGGAGTGACCGCTCCCTGGCTGGTGTCCCTGGTCCTGCTCCCAGCCACACACTGGCTTTTGGCAAATGTCAGCATTCAGGGCTGAGCGTGAGGACGGAGGGGGCCTGCACATTATCACCCTGGCCCCAGGATCCACTGGCCCCTCACTAATTGATTGCTGAACAGTTCACCTAATTTAAAAACACAAAATGAGCTGGCCTGTCTGGAAAGAATAAGAAATGAGACCACTTCTGTCCTCAGCATCAGGATCTGCCTGTCACAATATTTAGGGCCGGTGACAGCATTCAGAAGGAGGTGAAAACAATACACACATTGGCTGGAGCCTGGAAAAAAGAGAAAACATTCTAGAGTTTCTCGGGAAACTTGATCTCACATTTCCAAGTGAAAATATTGAAGCTTTGCCTTAAAGCAAGGACAGTCAAGGACTGATGTTACAGTTACCACCTGTTAGAACGTCTTTCTCTCGAGCCTGGGTTTTGTAACATCAGCAAAAAGTACGTTTGTGGTTAAACAGTGGTGATGCTTGCGGCTTAACATTGGCTCCTGGAAAACACTACGTGGAGTGAACTACTTACAATCCTTCCTAGAGTTCACTTATACATGTTATGTAAAAATCCTAAGAGGCAGTTTAAGATGGGAAGTTAAAATGTTTGAATGTGAGTTTTTGAAACTAGTTTGTGCTGTTTTGTGTGACATGAGTAGCTAAGTGAGGCCATTATGTACTAATATGAGAATTAGTGAAGAATGGGAAAATTACCTTAAAGATGTGTTTTTAAAAAGCTGGTTATAATATGTCACTCCTAACTATGTATCCAAAGCAAAATGAGGACATGGCTTAAGCTCTTATCCCACAAATTAACAACAACAAAAACACCCAGAAGAACATTCCATATTTAAGACCGAGGAGAGCAGTGCTTGTGAATTACTATTTCAACAAGTAGGTCTTCCGTTTGGTGGATGTTAAAAACCTCCCACACAGACTTACGTCCTTGAACTATAGCTTATCAGTGAATAGCTAGAAACAGCCATTTCCATAGTAATACTGAATACCTGCCAGAACTCTGTTTTTAAAATTAAACTTGCTGCAGCAGCCAATTTCCAATCATAAATACACTGTCCACTTTACAGTTATAAGGGGGGGAAATAGAGTCTGGGAAAGCCAAAAGAGAGGACTTAGGAAGTGTCCTGGCACAACGAGCAGGTGATTCAGCCAGACACTCCTCTCCCTGAATAAAAGGCTTAGTAAGGTGAACAAAGGGTGGACATCACAGGGTTCCTGCACCTTTCCCTCGGAGCAGGGGGCAAGCGTCAGGGGACAGAGGAGGGACAGGGTGTCTAAACTGCAAGCCGAGAAGCATTTTCTCCTTGGCATTGCTCCACCTCCTCATCCCCTGCTCTGCTTCTCCTAGAAACACTCATGCTCTCCCTGGGGATTCCTGGGGACCAGACGACGGTGAGCTCCAGCTCCCTCGCAGGACTGTGGAAGACTGCACTTAGCGTTTGAAATCCCTCCCTGGAAAAAGGACTCCTACATGAAGTCTTTCTCACTATTTCTCATCATGTAATCACACTCCCTGTGGGCCGTACTGACTGGGGGTTGTCACGACAGTCTGGGGATGGAAAAACCAGGCTGAGCTGAGAGTTCGGCCAACCCCAGCACTGGAAGGTGCTGTCCAGGGAAACTTCCCAAGTGATTTCCGTATCTGGTCTGTTGAAAAGTCTGGAATAGCTACTGTGGAAATTTGGTGTGGATCCATGGGAGATAGAGGAGCAACAAGACCTGGATCTAGCAGAAGGCTTCATGTGTGATGTTCTGGTTGAAACCATCAGCCTCTTTTATGCATTAGTCCAAGAACAGCGTGCATCCTCCAGTGGACCTTAAGAGAAAGAGCTCGATTATTCTGAGATGTGAAATGCATTGTGACATTGGTCACAAAAGGACACACTTATTCCTACATTCAACAAATAATTATTGAGCACGGACTCTGTACCAATGGAATGCTAGCTAGAAATACAGAGGTGAGCAAAACTCTGTCTCTGCTGGTTGAGGCCCTGGGTCTGTAATTCTTGTCCTGATGTCTCCAACCTCTTTCGTCCTTAAGATGTCAGATTTTAGGCAGGAGCACAGAGGAAGCTAAAAGTTTGGAGACACTGCTTTTGCATTTTTCTCTCCTTAAGCGGGTGGCGTAAGTGATAGAATCGTTTTCCTAGGAGCACAGGCCTTATGAATAAAACTTCTCTCTCTCTGTCTCATACAAGGACTAAATCCCAGCAGCCCACAGTCAAGAGTTTATTATGTCTTTTTGTAAATTTATTGTTCCAAGATAATAGCTACCATTTCTGCCGGCCCAGGGTCAGGGGTTTGCCAGATGTTGTGCACAGAAACTATTTTAATTCTCTTAACAACCCAACTAGGGAGGGATGATCATTTCCTCTCACTTTCTCAAGGAGGCCCTCCCGATCACCCTCTATTTGCAATCAGCTTTATTTCTCTCTAATACACAGCACCCCGCGACATCTATGTGGTTCGTGCCCGTCTCCCCACTGGAATGGAAGCTCCATCGAGGTGCAGATGCTTGTCTTCCTTGTTCCCATCTGTCTCCCAGTGCCTGGAACAAAGTCCGTCCCACAGAGACACTGCAATGACCGCCCTATGGCAGAAAGCTAAAGGGCTTGTCCAGCAGCATGCAGTGAGCTCTAGACTTCATCCACACAGGACTTCTCCCTCTTGGGGTTCTTACCAAATGCAGACCCCAGCGCATGTCAGGCGGAGGAACTGAAGTAACCTGTTCTCAGACTCCCGCTGCAGGGTGGGCACCGTCGCTGGGGGGCTGCCGGTCAGCACTGGTGGGGCAGGTGAGGAACGACAGAGCCCAGGAGCCAGAGGGCCATGAAGACAGTTGATATTATTCCTTTGTGTGCAATTAGCCACAAAGAATCTGTCTGTTTTTACCTTTTTCCCACCCCTTATAGCCAGGATGAAATTATCTGGTGGCACAAGCAGGAGCTGCTAGAGATGATTAAAAAAAAAAAAAAAACCAAGCAGCCGCCCGTTATCCTTTGCTACGTGTGAAACATTCTTTTTGTCTCTGTTAGGTGAACCACTGGACATTATCTCAGCCCATTTTGGTCGCAGTAAAAGTGGGTGGACAATCATACTTCCTCTCCCTTTTTCTTCCGTTTCTTTCTTCAGTCCAGAGAACAGTGGCTGTTAACTAAAGACTCCGCCTGTCAATGACACAGCATCGGGACCTGCTAACATCATAGTGTCAGTGTCAGTCCTGATGTGCTTTCCCTCTTCACCACTCCGTCAGACCTGCTCAGACCCGAGTCCCCTACCACTCTGCTGTTTCTCTTCTGCATTCCCAGTCACAGCCGGGGTTATATACGGATTTTCTTTTACCTGTCCTCTAGCCACTGTGTCTCCCCCTAGAATCTACACCATCCAGCCAGCCCTATAAAAAAATAAACAGCAAATAAACAATTCATAAGTACACCACCTTGCTTACCTGGCATGGAAGACCATGGGAGCTTACTATATCAAATGTAACCATCCCAAACCTAAATTGCTAAGTTTTAAGTCATTCCTTTATTCATGTCCCCCCATTTCCTTGTGAAGGACATCATCACGTACAGCCCGACTAGCACCCTGCATCCGGGCACAGCCACTCTCTTTACCTGCCCCTTCTCAGGTAGGAATCATCTGCTCTTGTCAATGCCACCTCTCCATGTTGAAACGTGCCATTTATTCAATCCTACTTCGCCTCTTTTTAGAACACCACTGGAAATTTCTCTGCACTCGGCAAAGCCTCCCCAGGGAAGCCTATGTGTCTCTACTCACAGAGTCTCTTACACAGCAAAGCCAGGACTCACCATACATGTGAGGCGAGCTGTATCCGGGTCTACACACCATGTAGTGTGCACTTGAATGTGCGCCTGTCGCTCATTGTGGGTTTGGCCAAATTCTGGCCCTCCCCTTAGGACAGTAAGGAATGAGTATCTATTTACTCTGGAACTTTTCAATAATACAAAGTCCAGTGTTTTGCACAAAGGGGCTGATCAATTGTTACTGACTCCCACACATGTAATGCTCATTGCTCTGTTTCATGCACTACTAAATTCTTTTCAGTCATAAGAAGAGTTCTGTATAATAGCCCAGAAAGGGCGCCTGGGTGACTCAGTTGGTGAAGCGTCTGCCTTCAGCTCAGGTCACGATGTCAAGGTCCTAGAATCGAGTCCCGTATCAGGCTCCCCACTTAGCGTGGAGTCGGCTTCTCCCTCTCCCTCTCCCCTTCCCTCTGCTAATGCTTTCCCCTTCTCTCTCTCAAATAAATAAACAAAATCTTTTTAAAAAATAGGCCAGAAAGTTGATTGGTAGTGAAATTCATTTGCTCATTTGTTCATGCGTTCCTTCACTCACCCAGTAAATTTTTACTGAATGCCTTCCAAGTTTCAGGCAGCATATTAGGTCCTGGGCATATGGAATTCAAAGGCATCGTCACTGTCTGTTAAAAACTCACTATTTGGTGGTAGTGCCTGGGGGTTGGGAAGGCTATATAAACAACCACAGTTCCATGAGAGAGGTGTGATGTCCCAGGTGAGTGCAAAGAAAAGAAAAGGAGAAGGAAGGTGGACTTCATGACGCCCTTGAAGTTTCTCAAAGGAAGTCACTGGAAGAATGAGGCAAGGAAAGGTGTTGGAGGCAGAGGGCAGCACCAGGATCCAGTGGCAGGAAGAACAAGAAGCATGGCTGGGGTGCTGGCACATTTCCTGCTGGCCTGAGAAGTTTTAGGGAGGACTGTGTGCTTATGGAGAGCCACAAATGCAGAAGTAGAATGAGGAATAGCAGCACATTTGTCAGCAAAGTGTTTACCCAGCCTGGGCATGGAACCCACCTCGATACCATTCCAGGATGGTTTTTGTTTCTCCCCCCTCAGTGAAGTGGAGGGGGCAAGAATCACAGGAGCAATTTCATGTATATTCTCTGCTGGGTCTCCCCTAGTGCGAATGACCTGTGCCCCTTATTACACATGTATCCGCTTCAAATGTTTGCTTCTCTTTCTATTTATATGCCAAGAGACCTTCACCAACCTGGGGCTTGCAGGGCAGAAAAGGGTTTCAATTTCTTTATACCCCATCTCTGCCATCATGCATGGGTTTTAGAAGGTGACTGATACATATGTCAATTGATTTTTATACATAATTTCAAAAGCAAGAGAATATTTAGCAAATGAGTCAAAGGCAGAGGGACTTTGAGATTAAAAGATACTAAAAAGACATGATAACTAGCAACTGAATGCAATTGATTGTATCCTGCATTGACAGCAAAATCTATAAATGACTTTATTGAGACAATTGGAGAAATCTGACTGTGGGGTGATGACAAATTTCTTGAATGTGATACCAGTATTATGGCTGTAGAAGGAGGTCTTTTTCTTTGGAGATACTTGCTGAAATAGTGATAAAATGTTAAAATGTCTGCAACCTACTTTCTAAATAGGCAGCAAAAAAATGTGCGTGTATATACACAGAGGTAAACAACAGTAGCAAAATGTTAAAAAAGTTGTCGAAGCTGGGGGAAGGGTATACATGTGTTCATTATACTATTTTTTTCTGATTTTCTTTAGGTTTCCATTTCCTCCCCCCTCAAAAAAAACTTGGAACAGTAATAAAATACTTTTTAAATAAAATAAATACTTTTTTATTTTATTTTTATTTTAAATAAAATAAAATACTTTTTAAAGTAATGTTTATAATGCAAATAATTCCTCCAAATGCCAAATTTGTAGACCTTGCTTTTCCACTACCTTCCTCTGCTGTTCCGGATCTTGCTGATTTCTCTCTTCTCTCTATGTTTATTGCCCAGTAAATTTGTTCCCACTGCTGGTCTTATCTCCCCTAGTAGACACTAAGATATTCATGGCTTACATCATATATTAGCTTCCTCATCGATCTGGCCCTCACCCTGTCTTCCAGCACCTAGCACAGTGCTGGGCACACAGCCGGCCTGCACGGACCTTCCCGTGATCCACGGGCATCTTCATTCTGGACCTAAAAGCTGCACTTTGGCTCTTTTCTCTATCAGATTTCTTTCTTCTTTCCAACTCCCTTCAGTTGGTCCAAAAGCTGCTATTAATTCCTTCTCACATTATGCAGGAAAAAGAGTTGCCGGATCCCTGACATCCTTAGGGCTTATCACATATCCTTTTGGCAAAGGTAATCTAGTCTGTGTCATTGTATTTATTGCCCCCAAATCAAAACCAGTTGCCAAAGTAATGAAGGTCTATTGGTTTGTGTTGACTTAATCCATGTCAGAGGAGCTTTAGGAGCATATAAGGATAATTTGACCAGCAAAAGGAAAGCCATAAAAATGATCAAAAAGCCAATAGATATGCTGAGAACACCAAGCTTATTTTACTGAGGATTTATGGCCAACTTATCAGAAAATTATTTGGTCCAAGTCTACATTTGAGTAAATCCCAGCCTCTGGAAGAAAATCGCCTCCTATAATGAGATGCCCCCGTCACCCCTGCCTTGCAGCAGCTCATGGAGTTCCATTTTCAACAGTTGTGAGACCGCAGTAAATCCAGCTTTGCAATAACCAGTCCCGCTTATGCTTCAGACCTGCGTTGAATTACCAGAGCATGAAGGGTCACCGGCCCCATCCCTCCTGACATACCTGTAGAAGTGTTTATGAGTCGAACAGAACCGAAACATCCGACATCCCCCAGGTGGGCAGCAGGGCCGCCTCTGGATGTGTCCCAGCCGAGGGGGATGCCAAGTCACCAGGCTCCACCACACGGTCAGCTGTGCCCGGGGCCCGACTCTGGAGGTTGTATTTTATTGACCAAACTCAAATTGGCTTCCCCTCGTGGAGGTGATAAAGTGTGGCGTCAAGTCACCCATGTAAAATATGTTACTTTTACTCGGGCAGCTTGTCATTGAAGTCCTTGTTCATATAATCTATGGTATCATTTACTCTATTCTTATTTTAAAAAGCAAACATAGAAATAAAAACCCTTTCTTCCAGCGTTTCATTGATGAATGTCTCTACCCTGCACCTTCTCTTAAATAATCTCCTAAGTAGCCATTTCGATTGTCATTGTCTGTTTACATCAAATTATTGGACTTTCAGTTTCAAAGTCTGCCTAGTGCAAGATGAAAGACACATAGCATGCTTTAATGGGGGTCCTTTAACTGCACAGCCTTCTCTGTCCAAAATAGTTGGAGACATGGTATGTCTAAAAAGAGATGGATACTGTGAAACTGAGACTGGTCAGAGCCCAAGTGAACATTACTAAAATTTATGAGTTTGTAAGCAACTTAAAACACCAAGGTATCTTACAGCCATCAAAGATAGGAAACTTCACATTGTGAAGATTTATATTAAAATAGTATTTAGACATAATAAAAAAATAAAATAAAATAGTATTTAGTTTTAGAAATAAAGAATTCTTTCAGAAGTCAGGCTTTCAAATTCCAAATAAGCCATTTGGTAAAAGTCTGTAGGTTTTTAAATTGGCAAGATTAAAACACACACACACACACACACACAGGAAAACCTTATGTTTGACTTTGTTAACAGTCCACCTAAATGCCCAAGAACACAAATGGAGAAAAGGATATGTTTATATTAGTAATGAGGAATGTAAAGCAATCTTTTTTGGGGAGACAAAAATAAAGTCTAACAGCATTTTCCTATTAGTTTAAAAATATAGCCAAATTAAAATTACCCCAACTCTAGGTATAAATTCACCACAGAACTTAATAGATTACTATAAAATTAGATCAGACAATGTAGCCGAGATGGTTATTTTGTACCTTTGGGTCTCTAAGTATATACATTAATTATAATATTAAAAATGTCTGCATTATCTTTTGAAATAATAGTTTAGGAGATCCTTGCCGGAAAAGACAGGACTTGGACGTGCCAAGTATTCTGTTCCTTTCCTACAAAAGGCTCAAAGGAGAAATCACATGAAGACTCCTCTTCTCCTTCTGTCATGGACTAATTTTTAGTGATTTTTTTTAGTATTTTAGTAAAATAGAAGGTCAGATTCTCTGTTTCCTACCCAGTTTGTAGATCAATTTAAGAAAAAATGAAATAACCCAGCTAAAGTATTTGATTATATTTTACTTCTATAATTTACTATTAATATTCTCAAAATGTAAGGAGATTTTTTTTCAGGATAATCTTTGTTGATTATTGCATTTTTTCATATCCTGTGTCATATTGACATTGGAATGATATACATTTTTTTTTCTGAATTCTGAAGTGACTGCCAGAAGAATATTCTTCTTATTAACTTAAATAACCTGAATCAAAAGGAAATTTTTGTTTTCTAAACTCTCCAAGAGACTTGGAACTGAGAATTCAAATTATAAATGAAGCTTCTTCAATGTCGTGATGCAGTACATCTCTTTCCTCTTTTTCCCACACCCCAGAATAGCACTCCTCTCCCTGCTTTAAAAAAAATATTTCCCTTGGGTCTGTATCTTTTCTATTCAATCACCATTTAGATTACTTGTCCTCAGGGATAGGACTGTGTTAAGAGCCTCAGGAAGAAAACCATGATTAGTCACAAGGCTTGAAAGACCCTCCCCAATTCTGTTTACAAGGACGGATGCCAATCCTCCAAACGTGCTCAGTACTCATGTTCTTTTCAGGGTCATCCTGCTTGCACAGCACAGATTAAACACACAGCCTCAGTATTTTCAGTGTTGTGAGGGAGATGCATTTACATTCCACTGACAGCACTGGGTGTAAAAGGAAGCCATCTGCTGCGATTTAACAACACAAGGAGTAGCTACAAGTTTGGGAAGAGAAAAGGAGTCACAACATAGCTCCACTCAGCCAAGCACTCCCCTTCGTGTGGGAGGCCTGAGGACACACCACCTCCACATTAAAAGGCATCTTTATTCTTAAGTGGGTCATAGAAGTTGGTCCTCCATCACGTGGTTTCATTGTATCTTTTACTGACATTTGTTTGCTAGGATTTTTGAGGGCTCTTTTCCTAGTCTCGGGAATGTAGAATAGATACATAATTCTACCGGGAAGATGACACCCCGGTTTTGATTATTTGGGCAATCAATCTTCTTGATATCTGGTTCATTTCTACAGTGGGATTACCTGTAAAATACTTTGGAACTAGAAGGTGATACACAGGGAAAAAGGAAAAGTAATTAAAATCGGGGGATTTAATAGGTTCATGGCATTTTACATGCATCTCATCTTAATCTTCACAACAACCTAATGATGCAGAGATGATTGCCCTTATTTAAAAGATGATTTAAGCAATTTGTCCAAAGTCACATGGCTTTTAAGCAGCAGACCTAGCATCCAAATTGTCAGAGCTTGTTCAGTGATGCACAGACGCATCCTAGGTAATGTACGATATGGCGGTGACCTCAAATCTACCCTCAATTTCAACTCTGTTACCTTTAGCTGACATATTTACACACAGAGAGTAGAATAATAATGGTGATTTTATCTTTCAGGTCTCTTACTATGTACAGTGCTTATCTAACGAGCCATGCATCCCTGCTTATCAATGTTTGCTTAATCTTTTTGGTTAGGACTTTGCATGCAAGATTTCGCCTCAGTAAAGCCGGCTGATGGATAGGCAGGGCTTTGTGAGCTCTCGGAAGGTGCCTAGCACACGGTAGGTGTCTGGGGGGCAGGTGCTTCTATAAACAGTGCCTGCATAGACCTTAAAAAAATCAGCAGGAGAACAAAGAAAAGGACCCATAATTCACAACTTTGAGTCCTATGCTTTTAACACCCCAGCATGTCTATCAAGAAGTAAAATAACTAAACAATGCAGAAAATCTCCCAGGGTTGTTGCTTGTATAAAACAGCCATGTGCTTACCCTCTCGTGCTAACACAATGTTATCAGGCAATGATTAAGAAGGTAGCTGTTTCAGGGCTTCACAGGGTCAGGAAACAAGGTAGCAAGCCAACAACTCCTTTTTTAGGTGCAGCACTTAGATTGCAGCCATGTATTGCTTCCAACTGTAAATATTAATGGTGAAGAAAAGAAAGAGATCTTCATTGGCTCTGGGCTGCCTGAGCTCAGCATATTACATGACACCCTGGCCTTATTTGCTGAGATGTAGATAATTGTACTTCTTGTTAACAAGTTTCCATGTATTTTTTACTCCATCAGCAGGTTCTTGAATCAATGTCTAGATTAGGTTTGACTAACATCAGCACAATTTGACTTTGATAGAAAGTTTGAAATTTATGCATAATTAAAAATTGTACATCCATTTGCTAATCTCCAAGTACAAGTAGCTAATCCTTTTGGATGCCACGGCGTTTAAACCCGGTTCCCCAAACACACTGGTACCTTTGCCTCTGGCTGGAATAAAGGAGGCCATAATGTGTTTAGGACCCTGGGGAACATTTAGTAGCAAACTAAGGAAGCCTTTCCCATTTCACCCATTGCCTGAGGATTGAAGGCTTCCATGACCATGGAGAACCGCAGAGTTGTTTTTATACTCCTTTTGAGACACTAAGTTTCAAAACCATTGGAGTTCCTATTTTCTTATAGATGGAAAAAAATGGCCTCAACATTATTTATGTGAAAACATGCCCACATATTCCACTATCTTTAAAGGATATAAGTATTATTTATAGTGCCTGAATTCAATAAATGCCAGTTGATGAGGATGGTGATACAGGAGCCCCTGAATTGCACTTAAGCTGTCTCATTGCAATGGCACATGACCACCTATATAAAAAGTCTGATGCAAGACAGTTATCCTACACCACCACTAGAAAATCAAGAAAGACAAAACTGCATATGTAGAAAATGCTATAAAGTCTAACTACGTTTATTTATAAGAACATACTTTTATTTTATGTAGCAAAAATTCTAATTGGCATATTCTCCGCCATGGATTCCTACAATTCAGGGCATCTATACTTCTGCCTTAATGTAGGATTTCAAGATCCATACTGTTCTATATTTGCAAAGCTGTATTCAAACAGAATATACCATCTTTTCCTCCTCTGTCAACTTCGGAGTTCATGACCTATCATAGGTGCTCAAAATTTTTTGAACTGAATTGATAACTTACGTGGCATAATTTAAACAAATGCAAAAACAGACACCTCACCATAATTGATGAGCAGCTCCCGAGAGAGCCAGGTGATAATTGGGATACTTGCCAGCTAGAGAGGAAAGCTTTAGAGATCCATGCACCCCAATCTGGACCTCACTTTGAACGAAGAATGTAGTAGGAGTTTGTGATGCTGATTGCAATCTGGGTTCACTGGAATGAATAAATCAGTGAACAGATCCTTAAAAAGGAATTGAACCTAAGATGGTGTCCTTGCTTTATCCCACTCTGGCTAACAGTGCTCTGTAAGTCAATAATCAAGACACAGCCTACTCTTTTATTCTAACAGGTAGCCACGTAGATGTTTTGCCCTTATGTATCTGCCCATCACCTTCATGGTTCTCATAATGCATCCCAGGCTCTTTACGTCCCAGAATGCCTCTTTAACAAGGTGTGCATTTTCTTCCTCAAAGGAGCAATGGTCCATATTCCCCGGTCATGACAAGAATTCTGTCTCAGGGCAGAAGACAAATTATACAGTTATATAGAATCTGTACCTCTTCAGCTCACCCCACGAGGTGAATGTGAAGTTCAATGCTATTACTTAAGGTTCTGCAAATAAATATTTAAATTGAGGTGCTTATAGTGGTTTCTATAATTTTCTATAATTCAAGAGCATTTATAATGGCAATTAGGTGGCAATGGAGTTCTATCAGCCCAAATACAAACAACCTTTCACCTCAAGAAGCAGCAAATTGGGATAATTTACATACTACCAGCTGTTAATATCTTTAGCATTCACAGGACTTAATGGCAAAAATAAATACATACTGGATCCCATTAGGGACATAGAGCGGATTTACAATCTCTTTCCCATTTACATTCCTCATCTGCTCCCCCGAACTGTTCTTCCAAAAATTCCACCGAGCTCCCTGGGTATAGCTGGTTTCATGAAAAACTTGTGTTTTTATAAATCATTTGTAATGGTACCTATTTTAAACACTCATTTACAATTGAGAAATGTTAATATTTCTAAAATTTTCAGGTAGGGTGGTCTGCTTAAAAACAGTCTCCAAGTGTTGCACTTTACAAATTAGGAAACGAAACCCAAGACTGTATATTAGAGAAAAGGACAAGGATTTGAGTTTCGATGAAGTGCATGACTCTTGTTTAGTTAATGATTCGTTAACTTGTTCAGGCCTTAGTTTTGGCACCTGTAGATTGGAAATTACACCTCTACTAGTGGTTAGGATTAAATGAGGCATCGCGTGCTGGCTGCTTTTGGTCATGAGGATAAGTCCCTATCAGAGAAGGCTCAGCTGCAGGCAGAAGAGGCACCATGAAAATCCCGGTCACCTGAGGCCTCAACAGTGGGGTTTCTCGTGCACTGAGCTGTTAACTCCCTGCTGACAGTTAATGGCTCACTTTCAGAGTCTCCTGGCTTCCTTAGCTTTGAAAATGGATTGCACTAATCACAAAAATGTTCAAACCACCTACTGCTAGATATAGGGTACATTTTATATTGATCTGCTCAATGAGGCATTTTTTTTAAAAAATATTTTATTTATTTATTTGTCTGCGAGAATGAGAGAGTGAGAGAGGCAGTCAGAGGGAGAAGTAGGCTCCCCAATGAGCAAGAAGCCCGATGCGGGACTCAATCCCAGGACCCCGGGATCATGACCTGAGCCGAAGGCAGACGCTTAACGACTAAGCCATCCAGGCGCCCCAGTGAGACATTGTTTTAAGTGAATAAATATATTTCTTGATTTTATATACTTTAGGATGATGAGAAGTAACATTTTGTGTATTGCCCCAAAGACTCTTTTTTAGTGGTGATCTAGGGAATTTGCTCAATTTTTACTGAAGGGAGACTTAATCTGATTATACTTCAACCTCCTCAGACCAAAACATCACAGGCCTGAAAATCCTCAATTAATGAATAAGAACTTTAGAAAGATTCAAATGAAGTTTGTTTCTTTTTTTAAAAAAAAGTGCTTAGAGCAAGACTTAGTAATAAAACAATGCCCACAGAAAACTTTTAATTAGCAGAAATAAAAAATTGGGTTAAAGAATACCTGCCTTGGGGCACCTGGGTGGCTCAGTAGGTTAAGCGTCTGGCTTTGGCTCAGGTCATGATCCCAGGGTCCTGGGATCGAGCCCCCCGTCGGGCTCCCTGCTCAGCAGGAAGTCTGCTTCTTCTCCCTCTGCCTAGTCCCCCTGCTCGTGCTCTCTCTCTCAAGTAAATAAATAAAATCTTAAAAAAAGAATATCTGCCTTTTATAGACTAGTTAAAAAAACCCAATCGCCCCACCACCCCCCAAAACCTGCTCAACGAAAACTCCCTGTCGGTACAACGTTATACAGAAAAAAGAATTTCTGGAACAAGGAATAGTTTGTATTGGTTTGGATTCCAATAGGAAAGAATAAGTCTAAGAATGTCATTGGGGAGCTTTCATTAATTAAATAAAACCATCATTAAAGAAAGCTGCTACCATTTTTGGGGTAAGCCCCTTCTAGTGAGAAAGTGAGTGGTGGCTCCCGGGTGATTCTGACAGGAAATAGCTCAGAGGAAAACATAGGACAGGCCTAAATCACCGAATTATGGAGCAACTCTTCCTTCTGTGGCTGGCTTTTAATAGAAGCTTGGGCGATTTAATCTACAATCTAGCCCTACCCTTCATCCGTCCAATTTTATATTCCGTTACTTGCCGGCATCCTTTGCCTGTTCCAGGCAGGCCTCTCCACTGTCCCGAGTTCATGTCACCCAAACTTCTTCCCACTATCACGTCTTTACTTATGACCTTTATTCTCTCTTGAATGCTCTCCCATTTTCTGTCCTCCAAATAATCTTTCTCATATTTCATGGCCTAGCTTAATTCCCATATGCTCCATGGAAACTTCCCCTCCTGTAACAGCTCATAGTGACCAAAATTACGTGAATTCATCCTGTGCTTTTCACTCAGGAACAAAATTAGGGCTTAATTATTTTCAACATGTCTTATTTTTTTCCCTCTGGATCTAGATTGTAGTTTTCTTGAAGTTAGGGTAGTCGGGGCTATATACTCTATTTCCCTGACCCCTTGCCCTGGCCCTCTCTCCCTCCGTCCTACCCATGTCGGACACGTTGTCGAAACAAACGTGTGGAAGGAAGGGTCACTTTGGGAAGCAACTCTCCTTCTCTCAGTTGCCGGGGAGAGGCGGAAGGCCCGCGGCCACTGATGAGAAGACTGGGCACTGCATTTCCTGCCGAGAGGCCCAGAATGTCCGTCTGTCCAGCCAGGAGCAGCTATTACAGGGCAGGTGGCTTAGAGGGGAGACAAGCTGGCAAAGGGGAGGTGGGACTGGACAGCACAAATCCTTCAGGCTCCGCTGAATTCGGAAAAGGGAGAACATTTGGAAACGTCTGTGGGAGGATTTTCTGACCAGCGGTTTTGTAAAAAACAACAGTAAGTTCTGGTCTCCCTGATGATGCTCTTGGGGCAAATACAGAAGATTCCATCTAGGTCCCCAAGCTCCTCCTGGGGCTGCCGGAGGGCTCTTTCCACTTGTGAACTCCTCTGGCTCCTTCCTGGATCCTCCTTGTTCTCCTGGCACCAGCTATTTTTCCTAAGCGTATTTTCCCCTCTCATGGCTTCGGGCCTTTCCGACAATCTGTGTGATGTTTATTATCGTTTGGGGGCCAGTGCCATAAATTTCCTTCCTTCTCTATCTCTAAGCCCTGCTCCGTGATCCCTGTGGAAGTCTTTGGCTCTGATCGCGGCTTCTCAGGTTTTCCTTTCTCAAACCGTCACACATATCAAAATGCAGTTATAGAAAGAAGAACTAAGAGTCAAAGCAGCAGATAATTATACACATACTGTGGCTTTTCTACTAGGAATAAAGACTTGGGCATTCCGAGCTCTCTTTGCTCACAGGCACACAACTTTACTTGTGGCTTAATTTCTTCAGTGAAAAACAGTGTAATTAACACTTCAGTAACAAATAAGCAAACGAAAAAAACAAAAACACTTCCGGGTAGGGGGCGGGGTGGGGGGAATGCTCTTTTTGTTTAACTAGGAAAATTCCTGCTCATTCTTTAAGACCTGGATCATAGATCTTGTGTGTGAAACTTCTTTTCTCCCCACCTCTGGAAACATCCTTGTTTCCTCCTCTGTGCAAACCACATACCATTCCTTCCCCAAGTCATTTACTTCTTCAGTAAATACTGAAGCACCTGCTTTATCAGGCACCACGGCCAGGCACTGAAGTTACAAAGGTAAACAAGACGTTTTTTGTGCCTTCCTGTAGCTCACGGGATGGAGGACAAGGCGACAAATAAATTATTGCAGTATTGCTCATTGGTTAGAGGTAAACACACCCCATAATGTGGATGCTTTACTGCCACTTCTGAGCTGGATATCCTTGGGAAAGGTTCCTAACCTCTCCCTGACTTTGGGTTCTCATCAGTAGAATGGGAAAATACCATTACCTAAGTCTTGGGACTGTTGTGAATGATAAATAAGATAATGTGTGTAATTAAGTGTCTGGCTCAGAGTAAGCACTCCACAAATAGGGAATGTTATGATAGAGGACAGAGGTGCACTTGGGATGGTGTGGAAACGTGATGACCCTCCCAGTAACTGGGTAGGGGAGAGGAGCAAGGCAGGTTTCATGGGCAAGGTTTGAGAACATACATATTTGACCAGGCAAAGAGGAATGAATGTCTTTTTCAAGGCTGCAACAGTGGTTGGGTCTTACTTGCTGTAGAGAAGATGAGTTAAGAGGACATGGATTTTAATAATTCAACCATATTTATCTTTGAGCAGAAGTTATGCTCCTCTCCCCAGTCACTAAGATTTTGAGGGGCTCTGTCCATCTGATAAAATGGAATGCTTTTCTAAAAGCAAACATAAAGTCAAATTAAATGTATCCCTGAGGGCTGCTCTGAGAGTCTCTTTGGGTGTCCACGTGATTATGTTACAGGTGTGAGCCCATATCTTTATGGATCTAAGCTTCCTCTGGGATTGGCTCAGGAAAAAGCCGATTTATATCAAATTCCACTTCAGCATAAATAATAGGGTTTCTGTGCATTTGGTATTTGGATGGAAATGTTCCCTTAATGGAGAGTGTGACTCACTTATCCTTAAGACAATCTCATTACCAAAGTGGTTACTAATGACCGAGACTTGCCTTTTGCATTTTGCAAAATTGGTAGGAAAAAAATGGGCCAACTTTTATACTTAATATGTATTATCACTTTCATTAATTTCAATAACTGTGGGGCAAGTTGAATACATATACACACATGATTCTCCAAGCTAGAAACTGCCACTTTGAACGTACTTCAGAAACACTCATTATATCAGTAAGTTAGTGAATATTTATCGAGTACCTATTATATACATAACTTGATGCTGGCTGTTAAAAATTCAAAGGAACGTTTTACTTTTTTTTTTTTTTAAGATTTTATTTATTTATTTGAGAGAGAGAATGAGATAGAGAGAGAGAGCATGAGAGGGGGGAGGGTCAGAGGGAGAAGCAGACTCCCTGCTGAGCAGGGAGCCCAATGCGGGACTCGATCCCGGGACTCCAGGATCGTGACCTGAGCCGAAGGCAGTCGCTTAACCAACTGAGCCACCCAGGCGCCCCAGGAACATTTTACTTTTAAAATGTATTTTTTTCCCTGAGTTTTAGGTTATCAACTCAAGTGATTTCAGTCATTTATCAGGCATTACTATGTACTTTACCACTCTGAATAACAAATATACTGGTACCTTAGTTTTCCTTTATAGCATAATCTTGCTATCTGCACAGGATTATCAAAGAAATACTAGGGGAAATATATATAGTAATTATACATAAAAAAGTTATATATATTCAGAGCCACTTGTGGAACTAAATTAAACTCAGGTAGACAATGAGACAATCATGAATATGCTTTCCAAGTGATCAAATACGTTTCACTGCAAATGCCCATTTGTTTTTGGATGAGCTGTATTAATATGTTGCTTCCTTTCTGTATACAATTAGTTTCAAATAGATTTCTACAGTTTACATGCAACACACTGTGATTCAGAAATTATAATTGTTAGTAAGAGATAATAGCCATGATCTTTATGCCCTTTAAGAAATAAAGAATTTTTTGTTTTTACAAAGGTTAGGAAAATAATATGCATACAGTCCACAAATATGTATTATGAGTCAAGAAAGTTTTAAGTAGAAATAATATTAAAATAATTACTAATTCCAAGTCAGTTATCTTGATATTTAAATGTGCTCACATGTTAAATTCTCTTGAGTGTACCTACTTTTCTACATGTCATTCCATTTGCTCTCACAAAAAAGATCAGCTATGGATTCAATGAGCCAAAGCCTCATTTCCTAAAGGGAATATAAGTCATTCAAGAAGAAAAGCCATATTACATAAGAGTCTACACTCTCCATTTGTAAAAATTAAAATTTAGGAAAAATTAAATTCATGTCATGTCAAACCAGAAAACAGCATGATATTTGATTGCATACCAGCAGTTTTCAGTTTGGTTGATCACAACTCTGTTCTGCATAGATGGAACCAATGCCAAAGTTCTTCTTGAGAATAAAACAAGGAAGATAATTCAAGAAACTGGTAACCAACAAGATGCAACTGACCTCATTGTTTGCTTTGAGTCACTTGGCCAACTAATTGGCTTGTATCATGTACATCTCATTTCTGAAATAATCTATAATAGACTTTAACCACATTTTGAAGAGAATGGAAGTGTATCCAGTGAAACATAATGCATTCCCTCTAGGGCAATAACTAGGATATATCTCAGTTTGCACAGAACAATATCAGTGTAGGCTGTTGTCCCAGCATGATTATTAATAGTTCTTGCTTTCATTCTCAAAATACTCCAGTCGAACAATAATGTGGTCACCCTTGTCATAACCAACATACGTCATTATGGGCACATTTCAAATATCTTCATGATTTACAAAGTTGTAAAACTTATGGGTGGAGCTATACACGGAAGTCACTCAGTTCTCCTTCTTAAGCTCTTTGAGAGCAGGAATACATCCTTTGTGCATATTTTAGTTGCTCAGCATGCTCGGCTCAGAGCTTTGCCTACAGCAGACTCTTGATAAATGGTGGACAAATGGATAAATATTTTAAAAACCAGTTTCCACAAAGTCCAATATTGTAGCAACGCAATGATCCCATCAGGGAGATTGTGAGGGGGAAAAATTGGACTTACAAATATGAGAGCCTCTCAGATTGAAAACAGTGCTAGTGCATAATCATTATTCACAATTTCAAAAGTATCATCTATTCCTTTTCTACCTTTTCACAACAGTTATTTTGGTTATAGAAATTTGATCACTCAACCTCCCCACCAAGAAAAGCCTGGGACCAGATGTCTTCATTCTATCAAGCATTTAAAGAAGAATTTAATCCTTTTCAAACACTTCAAAAAACAAAAACAAAAACAAAAACAAAAACCTGATGAGGAGAGAAAATATCCAAACTCATTTTAGAAGGTCAACATTATCCTGATATAAAAGCCAAACGAAGATACCACAAGAAAAGAGAACCACAAGCCAATATCCTTGATGAACAGAGATGCAAAAATCTCAACAAAGTACTAGGAAAGCAAATTCAAAAGCAGACTGAGAGGATTATATATCATGACCAAGTGAGACTTATCCCTAGGATGCAAAAACAGTTCAACATATAAAAATTAATCGGTGTAATACACCACATTAGCAGAGTGAAGGATAAAAATCACTCGATTGATTGTTTCTTTTGCTGTGCAGAAGTTTTGAAGTTTGGGATGGCTGGGTGGCTCAGTCGGTTAAGTGTCTGCCTTTGGCTCAGGTCATGATCCCAGGGTCCTGGGATCCAGCCCCGCATCGGGCTCCTTGCTCAGCGGGGAGCCTGCTTCTCCCTCTGCCTGCCTCTCTCACTCTCTCATTCTCTCTGACAAATAAATAAATAAAGTATTTTAAAAAAAGAAGTTTTGAAGTTTGAGGTAGTTCTATTTTTCTATTCTTGCTTTTGTTCTCTGTGCTTTTGGTGCCATGCCCATGAAATCATTGCCAAGACTGATGTCATAAAGCTTTTTCCTTATGCTTCCTTCTAAGGGTTTTTACAACATACAAAAAGAAGTTGTGTTTCTACAGGCCAACAACAAACTATCTGAATGAGAAATAAATAAATAATCCCATTTACAATAACATCAAAAAGAATAAAATACTCAGGAGTAAGTTTAACCAGGGAGGTAAAAGATCTGTACACTAAACACTATAAGATGGGGATGAAAGAAATTGAAGAAGACACAAATAATGGAAAGATATTCTGTGCTCATGAATTGGAAGAATTTATATTGTTCAAATGTCCATACCTAGAGCAATTGACAGATTCAATGCAATCCCTACCAAAATTCCAACGGCATTTCTCATAGAAATAGAACAAGCAATCCTAAAATGTATATAGAACCACAGAAGACCCCGAATTGCCAAAGCAATCTTGAAAAGGGAGAACAAAGCTAGAGGCAGCATAATTCCTGATTTCAAACAGTATGGGTTTGGCATAAAAACAGACACATAGACAAATGGAATAGAATCAAGAGCCCAGAAATAAATCCACCCATATATGGCCAATTAATTTATGATAAAGGAGCCAAAAATAAGGATTATCTTTTCAATAAATGGTGTTGAGAAAACTGAATAGCCACACATCAAAGAATAAAACTGAATTCCTTTCTCATACCATATACAAAAATCAACTCAAAATGGATTCAAGACTTGAATGTAAAACCTGACTCTGTAAAATTCCTAGGCAAAAATATGTGGTGTAAGTTCCCTGATATCGGTCTTGGCAATGATTTTTTGGATTTGATACCAAAAGCAAAGGCAATAAAAGCAAAAGTACACAAGTGGGATTACATCAAACTAGAAAGCTTTTGAGCAAAAGAAACCATCAATGAAATGAGAAGGCAACCTAGGGAATGCAAGAAAATATATGCAAATCCTATATCTGATAAGGGGTTAATATCTAAAATGTATGAAGAACTCATACAACTCAACAGCCAAAAAGCCCCAATCTGATTAAAAAATGGGCAGAGAAACTGAATGGACATTTTTCCAAAGAAGACATATCAATGGCCAACAGCCACAAGAAAAGATGTTCAACATCATCAATCGTCATGGAAATATAAATCAAAACCACAATGAGATATCACCTCACACCTGTCAGAATGGTTATCATCAAAAAGACAAGACATAATAAGTGTTGGCGAGGATGTAGAGAAAAGGTAACCCTTATGCATGGTTGATGGGAATGTAAACTGGTGTAGCCATTTTGGAAAACAGTATGGACATTCTTTAAAAAGTTAAAAATAGAACTACTGTATAATCCAGCTATTCCATTTCTGGGTATATATATCCAAAGGAAATGAAATCATTGTCTCAAAGAGCTATCTGTACTCCCATGTTAATTGCAGCATTATTCACAACAGCCAAGGTATGAAAACAACATACATATTTAACAACAGATAACCGAATAAAGAAGATCTGGTACGTATATGCAAGAGAATATTATTCCACATGAGAAGGAATGAAGTCCTGCCATTTGGATCTTGAGGGCATAATACTAAGTGAAATAATTCAGACAGAAAATAAAAAGTACTGTATGATCCCAATCATATATAAAATCTAGAAACACTGCACAAAACATAGAAACAGAGAGTAGCATAGTGGTAGCCAGGAGCGGAGCGTGAGGGAATGGAGAGATGCTGGTCAAAGGGTACAAGCTTTCAGTTACAAGATGAGTAAGTTCTAGGAATCTAATATTCAGCACGATGACTAACAGTTCAAAATACTACTGTACTGCACACTTAAAAGTTGCTAAGAAAATAGATGGTAGAAGATGTTCTCACCACAAGAAAAGAAATGGTATTTGTGTAATGAGATGGTGGTGTTAGTTAAGGCCATGGTGGCAGCCATTTTGCAACATCTAAGTGTATCAAATCAACTAGTTGTACACCTTAAACTTACACATGTTCTTTGTCATTTATATCTCAATAAAACTCGAATAGATACTAAGAAAAAATACAAGTGGATTATAGATATGGAGAATGAAATATAAAAGATCAATAGATCTATAACATGACACCCAAATTTAGACACCCAGCTCAGCTATTTCTTGAATTCCAGACTGGAATATCAACTGTAATAACGGTACTTGGATATCCCACAGAACCTTACATTTATTCGTTTATTTAATCGACAAATATTTTTAAATATTCACCAAATTTAACTGGAGTATCCCTTCAGAACTACACCTTCTCCAAACAATCATGAGGTAGGTCTTATAGCTTCAAACTTTGTTCATTTACCCCTCCTCGGATCCCCTTTGACTATATAAGGTAATGCCAAATGTCCTTCCCTTTTATCTGTATTACTGCAATAGCCCCCTACATGTGTCTTTTGGGGTCCAGTCTTGCATTTCTTTTAATCCAGCCTCTACATAGAAGCCCAGCTGATATTTCTAAAGTGCAAGTGTGATCTTGTTACTTTTCTGATTGAACTCCTTTAAAGACTCCCCATAACTCTTAGGACAAAAAGCCAAGGTCATTGATTTGATCTACAAGGACTCATTTCTGCTACTTCTACAGCCTCAGTCTTACTGTGTTCCCACTGCCCTTCAGGCTCCAGCCCTCCTGCACAAGCTCTGCAGTCCCTTCTGCCAGCAACACTCTCTACTGTGCCATCCCTCCTGTCACAACCTGACACCTGTTTACCTTCGAATCCCAGCTTTGGCTTTGAGAACTTCCCCATCCACCTTTAAGACTGGGCAAAATGCCCCTCCCAAGTGCTCCTTTATAGCTGGTACTTTTTTTTTTTTTAAATAATTTGAAATAATCATCAATCATCATGGAAATATATTTGCTGATACTTAGTTTTATCCTAACACTGACCCAGACTCTGTCCTTTACTGTTTGTTTACCTACATCCCCTACCAGACCTTCAACTTGTGAGCAAGCGTTGTGTCTAATTTACAGTTGTATTCTCATTACCTAATCCAGAGTATGGCACATAGTAGGTATTCATTAAGTTGTTGCATAAATTAAAAAAGGAAAGAAGGGAAAGAGTCCATATTAGTAATACTTTTGGTAGTTGGACAATACAGATTTCTTTTCATTGGTTTCCTACCTAAATCAATAAACTCAAATTTTATGTATCACCATTTCCAAAAAGAATTCCATTTTAATTTTACAAAATTAAGTTGAATAACTTCAGAAATGGCAAAAGGATATTTAAACACAATTTAGTGGAGATTTGGGGAGGTGAGAGACTTTGTTTGCTCTTATATTGAAAAAATATATATTTAAAAACAGCTTATCACAGTACCTGGCACAGAGTAGGTTCTCAATAGTGCTACTTGAATTTTAGAATTGTTTCCTCATGCTGCCAGAACACTAATTTCTGCAGATATTCCTATTTTCTCTACTTTCCTTCTCCCTAAAAAGGAGAGTAATAAAAACCATTCTTCATGTACACACACACACAAAGAAGGAAGAGGCATGGCCAAACACAGAGATATGGCCTCATTTAGTTCAAATGTTAAATCTTAAAAATAAGCAAAAAGAAATGATCTTTTATTCAATAAATACAGGTTTTGTTTCAGAAGCTTGTTCTAGAGGAGTGTATGTGAATTTCTGTCATTTAGGTGAGATGGCCCCTCCATGGAGCCAGGTTGAACTATGCCTACTATGGGCAGGGACATTGTAAACCAACAGAGAGAACAATTAGGGATATAATCAATTCTAGAATGCCAGCCAGAGGAATACTTGCCAAGGAGGGAAAGCACACGGGACCCTGATTTTGAGGGCCACCGGTATTTCCTTTGCAGGGACACATCTGGGGAAGCAGACCTCCATTCAGGAAGATGAGCACTATTGCTGTGTGTTCATTATGTGATGTGAGTGTGTGTGTGTGTGCGCACGTGCATGCGCGCACACGCCTGCCTGGCTTGTGGACGTCTTAACCATGCAAGACACAGTCAAGGCAAATGAAGACAGCTGTCAGAGGATGAGAAGTAGAGATACAGAAACACAAGTTTTATTTTTCTGTGTAAATATGTAAAAGGCATAATCACACACAATGCAATTAAAAATAGAGAAAAATAAAGAGAGAAAGGAAAGTATTTTTGTTTTAAGTCAGGTATCTCATAACAGGATGTTTGGAAAATAGAAAAGTGATTGACAGTGACAATGACAACAGAGACATCAGAATTTCACAGAGAAAGCATTCGTGAATGACTCAGATATATTTGGAAGATAACAAATTAACACTGAAGTGGTCTGTAAGTATATAAGTACAGATATGTCCAAAAAGGGAGTCAATATGAAAGCCATATGTATGTAGCTATAATCGATTTTATGCTTACTTCAAATATCTGGAAATGCAAACATTGATGGGGGTTTTCCCCAAGTCTCTTGTCACAAAGTCTAAGTTTGGAACGGATCCATCTGAGACAGCAGTATGGCACATGCTGCCTGGATGGGAGCGAGAAGAAGGAGGATAAAGAAACACTTCAAAATCAGTTGCTTCCCATTTGAAATGACTGCCAGTTTCCTGGAGGATTTGAATTTGCTGCATAAAATTTTCTATGACTATTGAAAAATAGAATTGAATCCATTTCCTTTGCTTTTATACTACACCATTTTGTCCTTTTGTTTTGATTGGCATATTTAGGTCTTCCTTGGTCATTTCCACAGAAAAACAACTTTCTTTAAACAATTGGGACTAAATGAGGATTAGATATCACCCAATGGATAAATTGCCCTCGTGTTGTCAAATCAGGGCAGCTCCTAAAGACACAGACACATTTACAAAATTACATTTGTCAGGTCATTGTTATTGTAGTTGCTTTCTAAATTAATTCATAGGATCAAACCACTTTTCCCTTTAAATGAGCATAATGTCTTCTTTGGAAGGGTACATCGATCGGTACAGAGATATTTAGCAGAAATTCTAACATGCCAGTGGAAGGAATTAAAAATATTTTCAAATAAAGTTTTTTAAATTACTATTACATTTAGTCTATTAAAAGAAATGTATATATATTTTTTGCATATCTTATTAATTTACTTGGTAGAGCCATCATTTCATGTATACATCTTAAAAAAACATAATACCAAATATATTTTGATAATGAAAGGTATTATGCTTCTATGGTTTTTTCAGAAAGATAATTAAAGATGATACATTTACTTGTAAATTTTAAAAAATATGCCTCTAAGAAATCAAGTTTTATAATATATATTTTTTGGTGTATAGATATACAACAGTACTTATTTTTCCTTTAATATGCATCAAAAAGCAATTCAAATCAGTCCATTTGATAGAAATGTCAGCAAGCTCATAAATTTATAAGCAATTAACCAAAAAGTACTCTATTTGAATAGAAAGTATTGCAGGAAAAAGAAATGAAAGTAGGGCTTCTCTGTCCTATTGAAGGAGAGGTTTTGTGGAATCAGAAAGTATACTGGTGAGGCATAATTTGAGTTTTGATGCCAATTATATCAGAAAATTTTCTTTCTCCATTTTAGGGATCTCATGTGATTCCCTGCTTTCTCTTTATATATATTTTTAACTTCCCAGAGAGTTGGCAACACTTCATTTGAACAGCTATGTATAAAAACATAGACGAATGTGAAAAGGTTTAATCAGTAATTTTCAAACTGTCATGTCACGAATAATAGATGGGAATGAAAGAACGTAAATGCCTTAGGATCTGGGTGCACAGGGCAACTTCCATTACAAAAGCACACACAGAAATGGAGTGTGGGAGAAAATCAGTTCTCATTGCAGCGGTCACTCCAATATGGAAGCACCAAGAAAGACAATGTACTTGTACGAAGTATACTCAATGATGAGAAGTTTCCAGTTATGTTAAGAACAATATTTTTTACATATATAGCTGAAATAGGTAAATACTTAATACTAAATACCAAATACATATTCTCACTCTCGCTTAAAATAGTCCTTGAATTTATTTTAATTTTCAAGGTAGTTTTTCTTTTTCTTTTTTCGAGTCTAAAATGAGTCAAGGCATTTCTTGAACTTCGATGGCTTTTAAGTTTAGGAATGTCTCAATGAGTGTTAGTCATCGTCCTGTTCACCCCACTCAACAACTGCCTCGTCGTTCATGCGCAGAATGAGGTAAGAAAGAAGCTGAAAGAAATTCTGCCAGAGTAAGAGAGACACATAAAAGGAGAGCCCGCTTACATCCACCTCGCAGCGTTCGCCCCCGAAGGCCACATCACAGACACACTGGAACTTGTTGACCAGGTCCTGGCACAGACCGCCATTGAAGCACGGATCCGAGGCACACTCGTCAATGTCTCTTTCACACCTTGAACAGAAACAGAAATAGCAGCAAACTTGGTCTCTGTTGAATAAACTGGCTGGGAAATGGGGTAAAGAATAAAAGTTGTCACCTTATCTACTTGGAACAGTACGGTCTGACTTATCAACTCCCATACAACTTACATATACTTACTGATGTGGGACATATTCCTCAAAATTCCTGTAACAAATTTTGTTTTTAAGGGAAATAATTTGTACACAAGCACAGTTAATTAGAATGAGAAACCAGGTGCAAGTACCTAGAAACCAAGAAAAAACCTGAAGAAAAGTTGTTTGTCTCTGAAGAGTATTTAGCATCTTTGCCATCTTCGGTTCGGTTTACTGGGGGCTCATGGGAACCATGAGGCTATATTTTGCCAACCTGGAGTCTTCAGAGCAGACCTATGCTCCTGCTGTCAGGATTCTAATGCATCCATGCCCTTAGGCTATGGGGGGAAAGAAAGCCCACCAAACATAGGGGGGAAAATCGGTTTATTCTTGAAGATTTTGGATTATTTTCCTTTGGAATCTTATTTTTCTTTTTTCTTTTTGGAATCCTGTTTTTTGACAAAAAGTAAAAGTAGATAATTAGAATATTTCAGTTGCTAATAAATATGTTTCATAGCTAAGTGTAATTTTAAAATATTCGGGTAGAATGACTTTCAAGAGCTAAATTTTCTCAAACAAATGATATCAATTCTAAGGTATATTGAAATCTTCCTCTTCCCTGGGACACTGTCATCTTTCACCCGACCTTCCGCCAACAACTTGTTTTTCCATATATTCACCGATTAATTCACCAGTCACTTTCATTCAGTTGTTCAGTCTGGTATGTATTTAGCACTTATCATGTGCCAAACACTGTTAGGTCTCAGCATAGAGCAGTAACTAAAGCATCTCTTTTACTTTGGGAAATTCATATAAAATATTAGCTCCAAGAATCCCTAAAGAGCAACTTAAAATGTCGAAGTGTAATGTAAACAATTTTTCATTCCTCGCCTCCCAAAAGGTAAAACTTGCATGCCTGGGTCATCGACTAATCACTAGGCTCAAAATGAAGGGGGATAACGGGGTGGGTGGGGAGGGCCAACCCAAGGTATAAAGGAAAAAAAGATTTCTTCCCAGAAAAACAGCTCCTTATCCTGCTGGATAACAAGCATAGCTGAGACATTTTGTTTTCTTTTTTTGGCTTGGGTTTCTGGACTGGAAGGAAGCTTCTCCGATTAGATCTGAGCAAAACCTGACAACTTGTGAGAGCCTGCCAAGCACTCTTTGTCCTGGGTGGGCCAGAGTGTTCACACCATCCATCATTTACGACCTGCCAGGATGACACTATAAAGTTGGGGGTTTGGCCAGACAGAAGAGGAGGCAATTTGCAGGAAGACAGCTTTTCAATATCTTTGGATGTTATGGAAGTCCCATTCCCCTAGGCCTTGGGAGACTGTCTAGTATTTTCCAGTCTTCCTCTGGCTCTTCTTTCCGCATTTCTTATCCATCTCTCTTTTGAACCAAACAGTGTACCACACATACAAATTCATTATAAACATTACCGGAGCTTTCATTAGAGGTTAATTAATAGATCGGCAATCAAAATAAATAAATCTATTAACATCCAGTGAATTAACTGATCATGCTTAAGGACTTTGAAAGTACAGCATCTATTGAACATGTGTTCACTATTTTAGAAATCCATTTGCAGCAGAGGAGTTGATCCAGAGGAGAGTCCCCGTGAGAGAAAGGAAAACTTGAAGCTTCCTTTTCTTACCGCATTTCAAAGAAAGGATTTGCATTTAAATGCAAGATTATTCTTTTAAACAAATGTTGGAGGAAAGGGACACGTTTATTGTAAATAGGGATAATGCGTGAGTAGCAGAGAGAATAGTCCAAGGCTTCGGATGCTTCTATGCATTGTGCCATTGAACATTAATGTGACATGAATCATTCACCTGTGACACGGAGGCAGGAAATAACCAGCGCTTACATATAGTGAAAGAGTTGGTCAAGGAAATATTTGCACTGTTTCGGAGGGATATGGAATTGGAGGCCAGCTGAATGGTCTCTGGGTTAACAATACGTTGCATGGTAAAAAGTGGCTCAGTAGAAAGTAGACTATGCTCCAAGGCTATGTCCTTCCGTGCACAGATATGCTTGGTCTACCTGTACGGCTTGGAACCAACCACTGAAAGCAGGCTGTGAAGGCAAGAACTAGATTGGTCACTGAATGCTGGATGGGCAAAAGGCAGGTATATCCGAGATTGCCTGCTATTTTGTAAAAGCGGCAAAATAGCTGAATCTTGTCGTGCCAAAAGAGCCAGCTGGAAAAGAGAAACTTCAAATGAATCCAATTGCAATTGTCATGGAGCACAAATTATACCCATAATTTTATTAACTTCCCTTTTGAGAAAAATTCATTCAGTCAAACTCTCTCTCTCAAATGCTTTGTATTTTCATTTATCTAATTTGTTCAGTGCGGGAAGTTTGATCAGAGATCACTGTCTTGTGCTGGATGGCATATGAGATGAAGGAGTACTTTTCCCATTTTCTTTTAATTTTTGCAAGCAAAGGTTTATTCATTTCTGTCAGCACATCCAAAAGAAGAGCACAGGCTTTGAGGGCAGCTTGACCTCACTGCAACACGCATCTGGATTGGCACCTGACCTGTAACTTAACCCCTCAGCCCCAGTTTTTGCAAATGCAAAGTGGGATTAATAACAACTAGAGATGATATCTGTAAGATGCATGACTTAGTGCTCAACAAATGATTAACTATTTATTATCTGCTTATATAGAGATATATAAGAGGTTATAGAGAGCCCTGGTATATAATCAGGACACTGATCCTTTTGAGAAGCTGATAAAAGCTGTGGAGTATATTCCTTTTTTTTTTTTTAATCTTTGACCTCACCTTCAGCTAGTCAAATGCATATCCAAATTTGGCTGCATTTTCAGCCATTGTCTGAAGCCACTGGCCAACTCCATATCAACAATCCCCGTATTAAGTGAAGAACTGTTGAAGGGTTTCTCTGGGAAAGATAGACTCATATGGATAAGGTGCATATACTTTCGGGGTTCTAGATCATTCTATGAGGCAATCTTTTAGGTATATTTTATTTTACTTCAACACAACTATATTTGCATTACTTATTAGAGTCAACAGGAAAGAAACATGAATCCAGAAGTACTTATCAGAAAGAAAACTAGCACATTCTACATTTTTTCAAAAGACATATTTTCCTATTTGAAGTCTTGGCTAATAAAGTGTTCTTTACTTTGACCTAAACTGTGATTTTTCTTCTTTTTTATTGTTTGACTCTGGTTGGACCTACATTTCAGCATGGATTTTCCTATGGGAACTGAGATGGAAAACTAGAGGAGAAATCAACCTTGTATAATCCCACTGTTTTTCACCCCAGAATTTTCTTCATTAAAGTTCTAATGTGACTCACCATTCCCCAGTAAAACCTGGCCAGCACAGACATTTTAATTCACCCTGGAACTCCGAGCAGTTGCCTCCGTTGTAGCAAGTGAGATTTGTCTTCTCATTCCCACAGACTGTTGAGGGTAATCTGGTGTGCCTAGAGACATAAAAGTAGCAGTCACAGCTGTTCATCTTGTTCACTTCATTCAAGAAAACTTTTTGGAAAAGTTCATGTATGTAGTCAACGCCAAACTAATTAACTACTCAGGCTGGCTGAGCCACAGATGCTTGATTGTGCTGCATTATACACAGTCACTTTCTCCAGGTAAACGGCTCCTGCTGGAGGGTGCTATAGCAAAAGCATGGCTATATATCTTCCATTTCTACAGTTTTCATTGGTGAGATAAGATCTGTGCCGTGGGGTGGCAATAAATTTAGGGCTGGGAAGAAACTTGCTATAGCTTGGTTTGCTGCTGCCTTGCTTATAATAAATCAACACAGGCCACGGAAAATTGCATCTCTATAAAGGCCAGGAAAGCAAGGACAGCACTCTGGTACCCAAGCACTCATGTGATTTCTCTGTAGGCTTTCAGAGCTGAACTCCTGTTACCCCGCCAACACTTGCTGGTCTCTATCCAATGATTCATAGCTTAGCCAAATGCAAGCCGAATGCTGTCCAGGAGGACTGTAGATAGCACTCAGTGGCAACTGCATGTGAATTCAGGAGGGTGGCTCTTTTGTATAACAACAAAGCTGCACATATTAAGGAATCCTTATACAAGGCAGAACAAATTGTTAGAAGCTAAGCAGAACTTGACTACAAGGCAAGATCCAGAGGTGTGAAGGACTGGATTAGAAGAGATTTTAAGGGTGTTGTTCAGGTCCTTTGACCCACTGTGCATGGTATCTGATACATAATTAATGTTCAGGAAATACAAGATGAATTTAATTTTGTCCTGTTGTGCGCGCTGCAGCTAATATGGAGAAACTAGCCTATCTGTCGGTAAGTGTGTCTCTTCCCACAAGAACTAATCAATTCGGCTTTAAAAAGAAAATATAAGGACTTTTCAAAAGAATGAAAAATGTCAACCAGCTTTGAAAGGGGTCAATTAGCAATGCAAATGTGAAGTTTTGTATACATCTTACGTTTAATAAACAATTTTTGAATCTCATTAGAAGGTACTTTTGAGAACTTTAATCTTTGAGAACTTGACTTTGATGAATTAGGCAGGAGAAAATACTGGAGAACTAGTTACTGGGGCATGTATGTTTACTTTACTTATCCAAAGTCACCACGGCAATACTATTAATTTTGATCCTGAATGTCTTTTGCTTTTAAACAGGCACTTTGTCTATTGGCAAATGGGCCCGTTTTAACTCATGGAAAGTGACATATAACTGAAATGTCAGCACTTAGCACCTAATACTGTGCCTTCATAGGTTCTGAACGAATGTTATGGAGATAAATACATTTTCTATTTTTTTTTTAAGATTTTTTATTTATTTGAAAGAGAGAGTGAGCAGGGGGAATGGGCAGAGGGAGAGGAAGAAGCAGACTCCCCGCTGAGCAAGGAGCCAGACGTGGGGCTCGATCCCAGGACCCTGAGATCAGGACCCGAGCCAAAGGCAGCGGCTTAACTGACTAAGCCACCCAGGCGCCCCTAAATACATTTTCTTATAGGTATGGCTACCTGTTCTGTCTGCTGGGAGATTCATCCCATTAGGGTACCACCTCTCAGTTAGTGTTATGTCTACAGGCTGCCAACCCACTCCAGGTGCTCCTGCCAAAGTCTGGGAATATATTACTTGTTACTAATAATCCTCTCACCTCCCCATAATGAGTCAATTGTTTAGTGGATTTAAAAGCAGTATAAGTTATAAAATAATGAATTCTACTTACATGGAAACACTGAAGCCATGTGACTTAGCAGGAAAATATTGTTTCTTATTTCTGTTTATGTAACATGAGATGGAGGTCATTACTAGAATTAAAACACTGCTTTAGTAGTTTTAGAAAAAATTGTGAAATATGTCAAAATGGGCAAAAGATATTCCTGAGTATTCTTTCTTTCTTTTTTTTTTTTTTTTAAGATTTTTTATTTATTTGACAGAGAGAGATACAGCGAGAGAGGGAACACAAGCAGGGGGAGTGGGAGAGGGAGAAGCAGGCTCCCCACCGAGCAGGGAGCCCGATGCAGGGCTCGATCCCAGGACCCCGGGATCATGACCTGAGCTGAAGGCAGATGCTTAATGACTGAGCCACCCAGGCACCCCGTGAGTATTCTTTCAATGGAATGTTGGGTGTTATGTAAAGGACACTCTAGGATTGTTTGATTTTGTAGTATGTATGCCTTAGATTTTCTTCACTAAGCTATTTTACGACTCTAAGTTGTAGAAAAATGAGATTAATATAAATGGATCCTGCTCACTGAAATGCAAATGAATTTGTCCGTAGTGATATAATTGTCACAGGGTAGAAAAGATAGTTTCAAATATTAATTGTATTGCTCTATAAAAAATTAAATAGTTTTGCATTCATTAGTAACTTCATTCCCTCATCTCTATTTATATATATTTGTGTTTATGTGGATAATAAAAATATATGCAATTATTATATATGTACATATATAAATAATTAGGTTGTCCTTTGACACTTTTTTATATCTTACTCATTTTCTCATTAATTAATGACTTAAATGAAAACATCAAAACATGTTCATTTATATGAGAGTCATAATTTCACTTTCTCGAAATTATAATTTAGCATAGACTTTTCAAGATTTTATGAGATTTACCTGCCTGAAATAGTCAAGGGCATTGTTTTAGGGGTAGAAGTCATGCTTCCTCGAACAATATGAAAACCAAGCTTTTGGGGGCACCTGGGTGGCTCAGTCGGTTAAGTGTATGACTCTTGATTTTGGCTCAGGTCATGATCTCAGAGTCATGAGATCGAGCCCTGCGTTGGGCTCTGTGCTCAGCAGGGAGTCTGCTTGGGATTCTCTCTCCTTCTGCCTCTGTTCCTCTCCCCACTTGCTCTCTGTCTTTCTCTCAAAATAAATAAATGAATCTTAAAAAAAAAAAGAAAGAAAACCGAGATTTTGCATTTATTGTAAAAAAATATTTGTTTCTTGAGGCCTTAAAGCTATCAAACTCTGGGGCTACAGTTCATGAGGCATATTCTAACAAAGATGTCGGGGAAAACGTTTTGCTTAAAGTCTGGTCAAAACACTACCATTCTTCCTTATGGAACATCCCACCATGTGAGATCCCATCTACATGACCAAACCATGATGGAAGGGGCTCCTGTCACTCCTCTTCAGCACAGCCTACAGATGCATAGCTGAGAGAGCTTTCCAATTTGACAAGGAAAATGGAGAGCATAGCTCCAAAGGCCGAGCTTTACATGAACTTCATGCTCACCTGCAAAATTTTCCTGTGAAATTTCCAAAACAGTGGCAAGAATAGCCATTGGGGTTGCTGAGGCAGGTGGCCCCGTTTGCACACTGGTGACTCTGGCAATTGTCTATATCCATTTCACAGTTCACACCGGTGTATCCAGCCTCACACCTGCAGTGATAGGCTGCAACTCCATCGGAGCAGTTGCCATGGATACAGGGGTTTGAAAAGCATTCATCAATGTTGAGTTCACAGCGTGTCCCTGACCATCCCAAGGGACATGAGCAGTGATAAGAGCTATAGATGTCTTCACAATTTCCTCCATGCAAACAGGGGTTGGAGTTGCAGGCATTCAACTGCAAACAGCCAGTAGCCACTGAATTTATAGAGATTTTGAGAAACTGCTCTTCCTGTGGTTTATTAGTGAAACCAGGAACATTTTCAAAGTAAGAGAGATAAATGCCACTGATTTCTATTGTACTTAGACACCCTTTCAGGCCCTGCGTACTGTCAACAGCTCGGTCACCCACATAAATGTCTGTATTATCCTTCAGAAAGTTGAGGCTCCCAGTGGCAACTGCACTGGTCACAAAAGGTGCTTGGTTGTCCACTTCCATTTGCCACCTGGAGGCCTGGGCCAGTGGGTCCGTCATGGAAAGAGTCACTTGGTGCCAAATGCCATCATTCACAGACTGCAAACTTGTCAGACTCAGCATATAAAAACTGTTGCCGCTTTGCAATTGAAATAATAATCTGGAATCTTGAATGCTAATATTAAGAAATTCAGGCTCCTTCTCTGCATGCAGTATGATCACATTTGCATTCCTTGTTCTGAAACCAAATGTGATATTGGTGAGTTCTCTGGTAATGTTCCCATTGCTCCTGAATAATATTTCACTGCTTTGTGCATTAAAAACAGCATTTGCAATACCTAAAGAGAGAAGGCAACACCAATGAGCAACTTTATTAAATCTGTAATGTTGGCTTTATTACCTTTATTATTAAAAATGATCATCAGGTTAATATCATCATGTATCAATTGTTTGATATATGTTAGGCACTGTGCTAGTTCTTTTTATATTATTTCTAATACAGAATTCTGGAGCACATTTTTATCATTATTACTATTATTATCCCCATTTCAAAGAAGAAGAAATTGAGACTCAGAGAAGTTAAGTGATTTTTTTCATAGTCAGTATTCTGGTCTTATTATGACTAGACGTGGACCTTGGTATTGGAAAAACCTACAATTGTTCACTTGAGTAGAGAAAATCCAGTTCTCCACCTCCTGGGTGGGTCTCCTTTCCTCTCATGCGACTTCTGTATTCACAGGACCTGTGACACCAGATGTGTGGGGCTTTCCCCCACCAAGCAATTCTGCGCATCATCATTTTCCTTATCTTTTCATTGTTTCCCATTAGCATACAAATATACTGTAACTGCTCCAGTCTTAGAAAATCAAAACACACGCAAGACCCAAAAGCACGATTCAGCTCCCCCTCACCCCACTGCTTCCTGAATTCTCTATTTGCTTTCCGGGCAAAACTTCTCCAGATAGTTTTATATTCTCATTGTCTCCACTTTCTCATCTCTCATTTTCTTTTTAATACACGCTGCTCAGCCTTTTGTGCCAATCACTTCACCTAAGCCAAGCTTGCTGTGTCACAATGACCTCTGTTACTCAATGTAGAAGTCAATTCTCTATTCTCATTTTCTTGCACTTTTCAGTAAAAATTGACCTTAAAAATGCTGTCTTTGCCTCAGTTGTGGGGCACCACACCCAAACAACTCTTTTCATATAGACTATTCTAATTATTTCTCAGTGTCCCTTCTTCTGTCACTCTGCAGATCAATATAACAACCACTCCTTAGCTCAAGACCTCCATCAGTTACCATCGCATCTAGAAAGAAATCCTAAATCCTAAACCATGGCCTGCAAAAGTCTCTGTGATCTGATCCTTGATTAACTATTCAATTCTATTTGCTATCACCCTCTTCCTTATTCACATGCTACAGCCACAAAAATTTCTTGCCATTCTTCGAAGACATCAAACTTGTTCCCAAATCAGGCCTTTTAACTTGCTGTTATTTATACTTAGAGTATTCCTACCCCAGATCTTCCCACAGCCTATGTGCTCAAATATCACCTCCTCTGAGAAGCTTTCCCTGACTATCCAAGTTAAAATAGCTTCTTCCCTGTAGCCACTCTCTGTTCCATTACTCTGTTTTATTTTCTTCCCAGTATTTATAACTATTTGAAATTATGTTGCTCATTTGCCTACTTGTTCTTTGACTGTGTTTCTGCACTAGAACATGTGCTTTCTGAGATCAGGGACTTTCTCTGCTTAGATTATTACTAAATCTCAATGCCTAGAACATTGCCAGACATATAGTAGGTAAACATTACTAAATATATAATCTGTAAAAATAACTCCTGTGTCCTCAATTCTGGAAAGGGAGATAATGATTAGAAACCATTGCAGGAGAATATTCAAGTGTATCATTCAAGTGTTCAATTCAAATGTATTATTTGGATTAAAATTTCATTTGATTTTATTACTCTTATTACTTTTGACTGTAGTGATTTTCCCACCAAGTTTGGGGCTGGAATTAGGGAGGAAAGGAGCAACAATGTCTTAGTCCTTGTTTTTAAATAAATGTTAAAATAACAAACTCATCAGCTCTCTCCAACTCCGAAAGGAAGAATATGTTCACATAATAGTATTTGTATTTCACCTTTTCTTCGGGGAACTGTATTGTAATAAGCACACTGTATATAAGGTGTGTATAAGGTGAGTTGTAAATTTTGAAGTCTTGGTTTTCTGATAGGATGCCCTAAAGGCAAACTCAGGGCGATGCATGAGCTGTATTATGTTATTCTTTTAGACCTAATCTCAGTATATCTTACTTGAAAGAAAATACAATAGGGTCATAAGATCACATAAAATTAAAATTACACAAAGTGGCAAAAGTGTGTTCTAGGGTTCATACCTGTCAATTAGTAAAAATTCACCCCTCCTATTGATTTACATTTTCTTCCTTCTTTAAGATAAGTCGTACTTAGAAAAAAATGTTATTGAGACTTTTTGGGAGATCAGAGGCAAACTTCCTACTCTTTCTGTAGTGCGAATGCAATAGCAGTGAAGTTTCACTTAACTTCTTTCTGACGCGCTATGTCCAAATCCTAAACTGCTTTATGTATAGACTGAAGACCAGTACACACCAGGGGTATGGTTCTTGGTCTGCCATTGTTTTTAGAAATCTTATTCTTTTTTTCCCCCCTGTGAAAATATTCCAAATGATGTAAACCCTTTTGTAGAACATAACTGGGACTAAGAACTTTAGAACTTTAAGATTTCTATCAAAAGATTGACAATAAAACTAATAATACATTATTTTAAACAAGCAGTTTGGAGGTAGAACAATGGAAAGGTTGTATTTAAAATTTGGTGCCATGTTAGAAACCAAATTGCATTCTTTATGCCAACTCATCATGCTTTATATACTACATATATACCATAATACTCTACTGTAATATAGTACATGCATTTAAAACATGAAACATAAAACTATATGTATTCTGGAAAATTTTCCCAAGTATATATATAGGACAACACATTTCATATATCCATCCTTTTCATATATGTTTTGAAAATATAGAAACAGAAAAGGAAATATATTCTTTTTTCTTCAGTCACTGCAGCTCAGTTTAAACAGAATGCTGTTGCAATAAATCTGAGGTCATTCTATTGTCTGGTTCCATTCCATTATTTTAGTGCGATGTTTTCTAAGGTGATATATGTATCACTTAAAGTCTGGAGCAGTTAAGTGAAAATATTGAGTTGATTTGAAGAAAAATAACGTTATTTTGTTCATTTGACAAACACTTATTGACAACCTCCTATATGTTTGGCATGATTCTAAGTGCAAAGAGTAATGTGAGAAACCAAATAGGAAATTCCCTTCCCTTTTGAAATCTATATTCTAGTGAGGAAAGGGATAATGAACAAGGAAACAAATACGTATACAACAAAACATGAAGGAATCATAAGAGATACGAAGAAAAATAAAGCTAGGTAAGACGATACTTGGGTTGGAAACTGAGTGAAGTGATGAAGGCAACATGTGCAAGCTCTGAGTTAAGCAAATTCAAGACAGAGGTGGGGTGTGAGGGCCCTGATGGAATGAGGTAGAAGAATGTATGGAGTAAGACATCAGAGGCAAATTGAGGACAACACTTTAGAGGATTTATCACACTATGAAAGGAAGCGAAAAATGGGATGGTAGCTGGTGGGGATTAGGGGTGGTCAAAGGAAATTTTTTGTAATGAGGAAATGTGGCAGTGTGTTTATACACTGATGGAAAAGGTAATGATGCTGAAGAGAGAAAAATTTTAGAAGCAAAATCTTCAAATAAAGGGGGGAGATTAGAACTCAGTGCAAACATGAAGATTTGTTATTACGATCAGACTGCATTATTTGAAGTAGGAGAGAAGAGAAAATGTAAATAATAGTGTGGTTAGCATGTAGACAGGTCAAGACTGTGAAATAGTATTCAAATTTACTAACTTTTGGAAAACTGTGGTCTTTAGTACTGAAGATGGGCAAGGAAACATTTCAGATGGAGGAAAATACTCGGAAAACAACAGAATGCCCAATGTGTTTGCCTTTTTGTACTTACGGTTATAAAATCATCACATACACACAAAATTTTTTTATCTACCTATCAAGTAGATGTTTTATCCCTATTTAGAGAGAAAGCTTTAGATTACAGAGATATGTGAACTGCCCGAGCCTTCACAGTTAACATAAGTCCATGAGCTCACACTAGCACTTGACTCTGTATTCCAATAATGAGGAAAGGAAAGCCAAATACTAGTTGGTTAATTTCTTCAGAAATTAGCTTTAAATAATCAAAGATCTAGGTCTGGTGTTGTTCTGACCTCCATTCCCCACCACACCTCCACCCCCACGGAAACCCAGGGGCAGGATGAGGCATGAAGCCAGTCTGGATATTATTATTATATTAGGTTTATTGTACTACTCAAGTCGGGGCAAAGAGCCACAGGTTCCTTTGGGAAGCAGGTTTTGTCTGAGTTCTTTTCTGGGCTGCCTTGTGGAACTGCAATACCCAACTCAATTGGATGGGTGACAACCTTCAACTCCACCTACATTCATATCCGCGAGGCACCTCCTGGCACTGGGCTCTGGGAGGACACGGGCTGAGCTCACACCACCGGACTTGCTCGCATGCTTTCCCAGCTGTGTTCGCAGGGCAGGAACATGAGAAGTCATCCCACAGGGAATAGCATACACCTCCGTTGCGACAGGGGTTGGACTGACAAAAGAAAGCAAAGGCATAAAAAGCACTGGCAACTAACTGCGGAAACAGTAAAGGCAAGACCCCATAACTGCTATTTTTAAAGGCTGATTTTCTACCTATTTACACTTGGAACTTTTTATATCCATTGGTTAACAAATGGAATAAAACTGACTGCTACCATTGCCAACTCTTCTCTAAAAGAGAAATGGGGAGAAAGAAACAAAAAGAAAACGATGAAATAAGAAAGAGAAAATAGATAAAGCCGATTTTCTACAACACAAGAAGGATTTTAAAAGGTGTAATAACATTCTCTGGAGGGGCGCCTGCGTGGCTCAGTCGGTTAAGCATCTGCCTTCAGCTCAGGTCATGATCCCAGGGTCCTGGGATCGAGCCCCACATCGGGCTCCCTGCTTGGCAGGAAGCCTGCTTCTCCTGCTCCCCCTGCTTGTGTTCCCTCTCTTGCTGTCTCTCTCTCTGTCAAATAAATAAATAAAATCTAAAAAAAAAAAACCAAACAACATTCTCTGGAATTTCCAAGTTACTAGGCACTTTCAGTCATACCAGTTACCATTTGAGGTAGAGGTTATTACTCCTGTTTGCACTAATGAGGGCAGAGGGCCCTCCTGTTACCCAAGATCCTAATACAAAGGCAAACGTTGAAGCTTGGTACCTACATCCTCTGGGTCCAGATACAGTGACCTCTTCAGTTGCCCTGCCTCTCAGAGACATACTATTATTATCTGAGTTCTTAAAAGGTTTCTCTCAAAATATCCAAAATGAAAGTATTTAAAAGGGAATTTCTGAGAGCTGAGATGGTATTGATCTCAGTCCCACTGTTAAGATGTGATTTAGGTGAGTTACATAACCTTCCTAAACTTCAATTTCCTTATCTGTAAATGACATAAATGGGTAATAACAATGCCTGTTGTACATAGCAGTCCTTCAACAGAATTAAATGGATTCATCTATGGAAAGTAGTGTCTGGCACATTGGCAGTCCTCCTCAAGTAATGTCAACATGATTCATTTTTGTACATTTAGAAGCAAGCCCAGTGCATGGCAATAGTCAGAGCTCAATAAATGTTCAACAGATATAAATGTGTTTCCTTTCAAAGGTCATGCAGAGCTGACAAATTCACATATTTAAATAGTTTTTGGAAGAGCATACAAAATACAGAAAGTAAAACGTAGCCTCAGGGAAAATATATTTCAGAGAATTTTAAATCCAACTACCAGAAGAAAGTTACCACTCAGGGTTTTTTGTTGTTGTTGACTTCATAGTCAAAAACAACGGTAGTTGGGCATTTAATATAAATGATATGATGATCTCTTCCAAAATGAATTAATTCAGTTAAACCTCTGGGATGCCATTAAGAGTTTGGGGATTAAAATACTATTATTCGGGCGCCTGGGTGGCTCAGTTGGTTAAGCGACTGCCTTCGGCTCAGGTCATGATCCTGGAGTCCCGGGATCGAGTCCCGCATCGGGCTCCCTGCTCGGCAGGGAGTTCTGCTTCTCCCTCTGACCCTCTTCCCTCTCATGCTCTCTGTCTCTCATTCTCTCTCTCTCAAATAAATAAATAAAATCTTTAAAAAAAAAAAAAAGAAAATATTTTTAAAAAATACTATTATTCTTGAGCAATTTGTTTGTTGTGGCAGTAGAAGCATGTGGCTGGAGTTATCTTGGATGATTAAACAGACCATGATGCCACCAAGATCAAGGTCATTTTTTTATGGCTCCATATAAATCCCCCAGTCTTGCTGGAAAAATACTGATAAAGTGTTATTCTATGGCTGGTGGGTCAGTAACATTATCTTCACATACAAAGAATGGCTATAACAAATTATTTAATGAAACAATAGTTTAGCATACAATATAGACATAGTTGGTGTGAATAATCCTACCTTGCACATGTTGTCTCCAGGACAGCCGTGGGTCACATTGACAAGAACTGGATTGTGGGATGCATTGTTTGTTGAATTCGGGAAGAATTCCAGATTTTGGTTGTTTAATCTTATATCTTGGATACAGCCTTTAAAGAAGCCACCATTAGCTTCCGTCTCTGGTCTGTCAGGAAGGCCACCGATGTAGATGACATCTCCTTTTTGGATTTTCCATGTAGGGACAGAAATAAATCCTAGGTTTTGTGAAGACTGATACAGTTCAATTTTATCTGGCTTGAATTTCAAAGATATCAAGTGGACATTTCCATCACTGAGAATGAACTGTACTGCTAACTTGGAAGAACCTGGATGCAGCATTGCTAGTTTGCCATACTCTAGCCAAACACGGATGTACTGATAAGTGCTGTTTTCCAAAGCTAGGAGTAAGCCTGATGGTCGATGTGTTCGAACAAACATAGAGATGGTAAAGTTCTCTCCATAACTCTTGTCAAGATAAAAAGCAGCATATCCAGTGGAGTCATCCTGGCCAAATCTGCCTGCCACATATTCTTCAGTGTCAAAATAGAGCAGGAGAAACAAAGAAGAAACATTTTAAGACTCACAAGTAAGAAGGGACAGAAGATGAACACACACACACACACCCATATATATTTTTTTAAAGTTTAGAACAGGCTTATTCAATAGAATGACAATTTGGCCTCATTTCTCAAAACTTCTGAGCTTACTGAAATATACTCAGTTTACTGACTTTTCTGAAAATAACTACATTTTGGTTTATAGTTTAGAGTTGAGGCCCATTGATCACAAAACGGAAAGAGAAAAGATCTCTGTGCTGATAAACCTAAGATTTACCTCTCCTTCACTGCCCTAAAACACTGGGGTTTAATGGTGGAATATCAGACACTACTGTCCTCCAACTTAGTGGAAGACATTTGAGGAATAAGATCTCTTACTGTAACATCTCAAAGCAGACTGTTCAGGCATCTGTCATCTTTGCTATTTGAGGACACGCTGAAGCAAATGTCATTACATCTAATCATTCTTTCTAAAGGACAGAAATCAAGAATTAGATTCGCAAATCCTCTTTGGGGATGATACTCCAAATAATAATAATAAAAGGCAAGGGAGTTGAACAAAGAAAGAAGAATCTTCCTTCTGTGGTCCTGGTTGGGAGAGGCATGGGAGACAGATAAATAGAAGGAGGGAGGCAAAGATGAGCATTGAACTCACCCAGAATTTCCTGTTTAAAGAAGTTAGTAATGCACTAATCTGGCATTACTATTGGTGTACATCAACTCAAGAAAACTCTCGAGATGTATAAAAATGAACCCTTACCTTCCAAAATATTGATGATATGGTAGGAACTAAATTTCCTGTCCTTTTTTTTTTTTTTTTTTGAGAGAGAGAGTGACTGGGGGTAGGGTGGGCAGAGGGAGAGGGAGAGAGAGAGAATCTTACTGATGCAGGTTCCACGCCCAGTGCAGAGCCTGACACGGGGCTTGATCTCACAACCCCAAGATCATGACCACAAGATCATGACCTGAACTGAAATCAAGAGTCGGATGCTTAACCAACTGAGCCACCCAGGTGCCCCTAAAGTTCCTGTCTTCTTAAAGCTTATATTCTAGTTGGTGGATGCAGACCAGACACAGATAAAGAAACAAACTATATAGCATGTCAGGTGGTGATAAGTCTTTAGGTATAGAATAAATCAGGTAGGGAAAGGGAATAGGGAGGGCTGGGGGTAGAAGTAGAGTTGCGATTTTTTAATAAAGTAGTGAGAGAAGTACTCTCTGAGAAGATAACATTTGAATGAGAACTGAAAGAAGGTAGAGATATTGTTGCAGAAATTTAAGAGAGAAGGAATGGTGGCTTGGATCCATGGTAACAGAGGAGGTGATGAGAAATAGTCAGATTTTGGAAATATTTTGAAGGAAATATCATGAAGAACCTACATGATTTTCTAGGGCAAGTATTTCCATTTGCAGAGACTGAAAAGAAAACAAGAGGAACAGATCTGGTGGGAAAGTGAGAGTCCACATTAAATTTGGATGGAACTGTCTAGATTTGAGACGCACCTATCAAGGTGGAACTGTCTAGTAAACAGCTATAGAGGTGCAGAGGAGACATTCTGGGGTAGCTATAATTATTTTGGATTTGTCAGTGTAATTAATGCTATTTAAAGTCACAAGACTGGATGAGATCATCAAGAGAGTGAGTATACACAGAGAAAAGAACAGGTCCAAGAACTGAGTCCTTAAGCACCAAACATTTGGATTTGGAGGTAAAGGAGATGACAAAAGAGCAGCTAGTAAGATAGGAGGAGAACCAAGGGAGAGTGATGTCCCATAAGCCTAGCGAGGAAAGAGTTCGTCAGGAAGAGGGAGTGGTTAACTGTGTTTACTGTTGCTACAATGGGTATCACATCAAGAGAGGTGCAGTAAGATAAGGACTAAAAATGGACCATTGAACTCTATAATCTAGAAATCACTGATGAATGTGATGAGAGAGGTCTTGAAGAGATGGCTATCTTCAAGTTTTTACATCCCAATACTAACCAGAAACAAGACAGATTTTACCATATTTCATTGTGTTTAAATATCGTCATGGTCCAGTTGAAGTTTGGGCAAAGGTAAGACATATTTTAGTGTAGCTGAACTACAGTTAAAACTTGCTTAGGCAACCATCTGTGTTTGAAGACCTCCTGCATAAAAGGCTACATTTTCAGAATTCTGACTTGACTTTCTATAGGAATATTGCATTTTTGAATCTGCATTTGGAGACCAGCTGCTCCAGGCAACTACAAGTAGTTTTCAAAGTGTACTGTTAAATAAAATAACCCATTGGAAGAGGTTAACATCTCTGAATACACTGCAGCACTTTCATATGAGATAAAATGTTTAATAGGAAAATGTGGCTCTTGAAGCTCCTGAGGTTTGAGAATATGCACAAAATCATTCAACCTCCTGGGTGATGGGGACTCTGCTGGTCATCCTAGAATGCCTGCAGATCACTCTGTGGATCCAAATTAAAAGACAGAACACAGAGCTCTTTTAGGGGGCGTTTTTGTGGTTTTTTGTTTTGTTTTGTTTTGTTTTCTCAGAAGCTTGAGTCTCCAGCAATCCCATTGTTCTTCAGAAATCACAGCAAGTAGTCAGAGGAGGTGATTTACTACATGATTTTTAGAAACACCTGAAGCCATGTATGACTCGTTGTGAACATGGGAGGAATGATTCTCAACGGTGTTGTTGATATGTCATGAAGAGGGATGGCAAATGCAGATGAAAAATATGCTTCAAGTTCTAATGATTGGTAGAATACAACAAGGTGAAATTTACTAAGAATAAATAAAAGCTTCTTGCTTCTAAATGTACCTCATTTAGGGTGGAAGAAGCAGAATTCTATGGCACCATGAGTAAGAATGACTCAAAGTGAGCCAAGCGTAGAACGTGGTTGCCAAAAAGTCAATGTAATATTAGGCTGCAAACAGAAGAACATTGTCTAGAATGAGAGAGGTTATAGTCCTGTGTCACTCTGCATCATCAGGCACATCTAGGAACCAGATAAGCAAATTTATTCCAAAGTAAGTGACAAGCAAGCAGCTGATGAAGTGTCTGAAAGTTATGTCATATGGAAAACATTAAAAGAAACTGGATATGTTTAGCATGATAGAAGTGATGGCTTGGATGGTATAAGATACTTCAAATACTGAAGTCTTCTCAAGAAGATCCCTGTAAGATTTATATTAGTATGATTTCAAGAGTTATAATGCTGCCAATGAATGAAAGCTATAAGTAATCATATTTTATTTCAGTATAAGAAACAACTTTGGGGCAGTTTCTGGCAAGATAGAATAAATGAATCCTTCATTCCTAAAAGTGTGTAAGCAGAAGTTTGGTCACTACCCTCGGCAGGCATGATAGTTTAAAAAATACAGTAATTGGTGAAGCCCCTTCTATATCTAAGAAATTGCAATGCTAACCGGGTAAGAGTCTCAAAGTCTAGATGTATGACTGAAGAGAAAACATATGTAAATTGCCTCTGCAAATAAAAAATATTCTCTAGAAAGCAAGAGGTCTTCATTCTGAACGGTATCTTGGCAGCTCCGTGGTCTTACACACAGCCAACACAAGAAGATACATTGAGACAGTTCTGGGAACTGAGCTTTGAGAAATACTTTCCAGAACTCCCCTTATTGAGACATTTGATTATTTTTAAAAGATCAGTGTAAAAATATTGGAAATCTCCATGTCATTCATGTTTAGTCAGCCAACTAAATCCTCCATCCATCCTGCTTGTTCATTGCAATGGGTTGGGAAATACTGAGCCAAGATCAAGAACTGAAAGAAGTTTGCCTTGGTAAATGTTAGTACCTCTCCTCCCTCCTGTGTGTGTGTGTGCAATGATAGAAAGGCTCCCTCTTCTCTCTGCAGCTTGTAAGCCTCTTTTGTAATGAGAATAAACTCCCCAGCAAACATAATAAATAACACCAATACAGAATATTTTAGTTTTATGACTGAGGCGATATGAAAAATATAATCTTTCTTAAACTTATATTAAGAAGTTTTGGGAAAGAGAAGATTTTACATAACTCCCTCCCTATACAGGTCACTTTTGAAGCCAAGCATTTCCACGAGGATTGAACAGTTTCAGATAGTGCGGGGGTGGGCGAGGGGGAGGGGGATAAGGAAACTGCGGGAGGTGGGGCACGTAACCAATTCAGGAACTTGGTTTAAAAAATCATAATTTTCCAAGTTGGAATGAATAAACTAAAGAAAACCAGAACCCACTGAATTGGCATCCCTTGAAACTATTTACCAGGACAGGTAGCATCACCGTGGTCAGTATTAACCTTATGGGTCGCTGCATTTGGAAACCAGTCAAAACGAGTCAGCATCTGTTTGTTATTTTGTATATGTAGTAAAAATATTGCTGTGGGTCAATTAAATTTTTCTTCAAAAAGTGAACAGTGCCTCAGCATAATTTCCCCTTTTCTCCTTTAAAAAAATCACAAAACAACCTGCCATTCTATTTAAAATATTACATTGAGCTAGTAGATGCCATACCTCATTGTCAAACAGGTCCATGATTTGTAATGAATATTGTGGTTGGCGGGGGGAGACCCATGAATAGTTTCTAATAACTCTTAGCCATTCATACATGGAATAGGGTATAGGCTAAGACTGGTTTTAATTTTACTTCATCTAAAGCAGAGAAGACTATTTACCAGATGTTGTCCTACTTCAAGTTGCTCTAAAATCTTAGGGTAAATTACAGTTGAACTTCAAAGCAGTCTGTTGCAATTACCTCTTAGACATTTTCAAGGCATGATAATAATAAAAAGAAACAGGTATGTATTGATCACTATCAACAGCAGTCTTTGGAACGATGTTGGAAGTTTAGGATTTTAAAATACATTTCAAGCTGTGATTTGCTAGAAAAATCAGATCAATTAGTTTATGGTATCTATAAAATTTCACTGTTGTTACTATCCACATTTTCTTTCTTTTTTTTTTTCCTTAGGACACCTAGGTAGAATATCTATTTCCTCCAAAGCAGCTCTGGAAAATATACCTCTGACTAGAATCAGTGGTTTATAAAAGTGCTAAACATAAACATGATTTTGGAGTAAATGTGAATTGCATAGAACAGAGAGCAAGGAAGTAAATATTTCCTAAGAGTCTACTATGCACAAGAGATTGTGCCAATACTTGGCATTGACTAATTTTGTGTCTAATGGTCCTTTTTTCCAAAAGATTCTCTCTCTTTTGAATATGATTTACAGTACATTTCTGACACACCACAAATTGTAATAGCACTTTGTAAACACATCAAGATGAAAACTCATTTAGGTAGGAGCTATCCCCCCCCTTTTTTTTTTTACTTCTCTGCATGAATGACACCCTGATGTCTAATGAATACACTCAAAATTAATTAATGCACATTACTAGCCTCTTTTTTTCTCGTCAGTTGGCAACCAGAAGCAGAAGTCCTGAGGGGTCATTAGTTTCACAACAGGAAAGGCAGACTGGCTGTTTTTGTTACTGTGATGCTATGAGACACAGCACTCCTGGGTGCTCCGCCTTCTCTCACCTCTCAGGCAGTTGGGGCCTTTGTAGGGCCTGTAGCAATCACATTGGTAATTAAGCCACAAGTTGCTGCAGCGTCCTCTGTTTTGACAAGGTTGTCTTTCACACCAATCCTTTCTCACACAGCCTGCCTTGACATTTAAAGAGGAGCCAGATAAAATATCCTCCGGAGTAATGTGATTAGAATCAATTTTAACGTCTCGGAGACAGCCTACAAATGAAGGTGTGGATGGTATATTATAGACGTTAAGCAGAGCAATGCCGTTGCTGGTCATTCCTCCTGGCAAACCACCCAAAAAGGAGTTTTGAAAAGCACATATTGACTGATCACTTTCAAATGGAGAAGGAGCTTTCGTGATGCATTTCTCCTTACAAGAGTTGTCCAGTAAAGTTAGGGTCACAGCCTCTGCAAACATCACCTCCACTGAATGCCATTCCCCATCGCTGGTGTTGTGGGAAATGTAGAGGAGCACCTTTGACTGATGATTGACTTGGATTGATAAGTGAATGTAGCCACTTAGCAACTCCAGCATTATAAACATGTCCCTGTTGCCTCGGAAAAATAGAAGGGCCATTGGCTGAACAGTCTGGAAACCGAGGGCTATGTTACAGACTAAGCCCTTGCCTGTAACTGGGTCACTTGTGATCCACAGGAAGCCATGGCCCTCAAAAGAAAGTGTGGTGACAAGTTCACACAATGACCCAGTATAGCCAGAGGAACATAGGCAGCTGAATCCATGCTGGCCATTTCGGAAGTGAGGGATGCATATTCCATTATTCAGACACTGGTGATGGGTACAGCCCAGGAGAATATCAGAACAGTTCCTTCCTCCATAAAATGTTCCCGAGTGGTTATCAAATGGGCAGTGGCAAGTATAATGACCAGGCAAGTTCTCACAAGTACCACCATTTTGGCAAGGGTTTGAAGAGCATTCATCAAAGTCTTCTTCGCAGTGGATTCCTGTTAAATAATAAAGAATAGGTTGAAATTGCATATATTCAGATCAGAAATGGAAGTTTCACATAATTTCCATGTATAATCAGTGGAAGTGAAGAGCTAGCTCAGGTTTAGGACCATAATGGAATAAAATGTGAATAGTTACCGAGGAAGTTAAAATCGATTAATGCAGTCACGGAAGACCCTGAATTCTTCCTCTAGAAATAAACTATTTGCCAAATATAGGGGTTGACTCAAACTACTATTGTCAGACAAGCATCTGGAACTCAATATCGTAAAAATGATAAAAGAGAAAAAGTGATGCTTGATACAAATTATTTGGGACTCCATTCTCTGATAGTGTATATCCTGTCCCAGGCTGCTTTTACTCTATTCTACTTGAAATTGGTGATTTTGCCTCTTACCTTATTTTTACCTCCCCATAATCTCTAAAACCAAAGTTTGTCAGATACATAGATAGTCTAGACAACCCTCACCATGGACAGCTTCTAAGATGAATGGAAGGCCCTGTTTCCTCCTTTCCATAATTCTAGTATAAACCATGAAATATATCCCATAACATGCTCTGTCTTACAGTTTTAACTTCATTTTCTTTTACTCTTTTTCCTGATTCCAAGTCTCTAATTAGAGAATTATTAGAATTCACGCAATCAAAGTAACAAGAAGAAATGCAACACCTTTCAAGAGTGATGGTTATTGCTTTTCTAGTTCAAATGAACAAATAGAATGATAACAATGGACATGTGTAGAGCACTATATGGTTTCCCCGACACCCTCATCCACATAATGTATCTGTGTCTACCACAGTCTTGTGAGGTTTTCAGTGCAGATTTTCTTAGCTCTCTTTCTCAGAAGATACTGAGACCTAGAAAGACTGAAGTCTAAACTCCAAAGCACTCCCACAATCGGTTTTCTAGGTTTTTAAAATCCAATCTGACACTATCCGTTCTTTAATTGACAATTTAGTGCATTTTCATTTGTTGTCATTACTCATATGTGTTCTTATTTTCCCATTTTATTCCATGCCCAAACAAATGTATTAAAAGTACATAAAACATAAAAAATATAAAATATTAAGTATTAAATTTAAATTATAAAAATTTAATCAAAGGCTCCTATATTGAAGGGTTGGATCTGAATCCCAGCAAAGCTGTGAGCAGGTTACATTCACTTTTTGTGTCTTCGTTTTCTCATCTATAAGATGGTGTTAATAATAGTCCTTACATCACAGGACTTTTAAAAGTTAGAATTAATCTCATGTCTTATATGATGATCATATAACATGATCATAAGACAATTATAACATTGCTTGATATGTAATAAATTCTCAGTTAGTGTTGGCTGTTATTAAAAAGTGATAACCACAGGAAATACCCTCTAATGACAAAATTCAAATAGTACTATAGTCATTGAGAGAGACTGTTTGGAAGGTATGGGCATATGGAGTGACCCACAAATGGCATAACTTTACATAATGAGCATATTAGGCTAGAATCTCATTACTCTTCATGAGGGAAGAGAAAATGTCTGTTTTATTCAAAATATGTTTAAACCATAACATAGTGTCTGGCTCACATTTAACGCTTGGTAATTTTTGAATTGATTAATGATGACCTTTGTAAGATGATTAAAATATTTATAATGCGTTTAATCTGATCCAATCCCAAACCTGAAGTGCTCTTCTTATGCATATTTTCAGATAAATGTATCCAATGTTAATCTTTGCCCATTGCCATTATGTATGCCATTTAGACTCTTGATAGGATCCTGTTATACTAGGCTTCAGGCTTTGCAATGTTTATGCATTTTAAGTATACACTACTTGGATTGTTTTTTACACTGCTTGGATTGTTTTCACACAATCTTTCTTGATCCAAAAATATTTCAAGCTCTGTGAAAAGACTGAATATTTATTTTCTTATTTAGAACCTCCCATAGCACCTCTACAGCACTGAGCATATATGCATTATGAAAAGCTCGTTGAGCAGGAAAAATAAAACCAAATTGAACTGATTTATTTGTTATGTAATCATCCTTATAAGTAAAGAAAACTGACACAGGGATTACAGGCTATATTCTAAAGGAGTGTTCTAATGCAAATTTAATTTAACTGAATTAATGAAAAGTCTAAATTTTTGTATTGGAAGATTTTTTTTAATATTTATGTATTTATTTGAGAGAGAGAGAGAGAATGAGAGTGTGCAAGTGGAGGGAGGGGCAGAGGCAGAGAGAGAGAGAGAATCCTGGAGCAGACTTTCCGCTGAGCCTGGAGCCCGGATATGGTGGGGCTCTATCCCAGGACCCTGAGATCATGACCTGAGCTGAAATCAAGAGTCAGCTGCTTAACCAACTGAGCCACCCAGGTGCCCCTGTATTGGAAGATATTTTACTTAAATTTGATTTTCACAGGATTTGGGGAACAAAAAAAGTAATCCATAATCATTAATTAGGAGGAATATTGAACAACTCATGGGTTATAATCAAAGCAAAATACTTTTTTTTTCCTCCCACTATGCCTTTAAATACATTTCACTGAGGGAAGACTTTTCCTTCCCCCTCTGTTCCTCCATCTGAGTCGCCAGAGACCCGTGAGGCAGGCATTGCTTCTCCTTTGACCAGTTGCTCTCACACTGCCCCTCCCCAACCCCTTCATTCTTGGTTTACTGAGGTTCAAGCCTTCACCAACTCTCTCTGTTGGGGCTCTCTCACCTTCTGACAGAAGCCTGTTGGGCAGGATCTCTTTCACACTGACCACTGACTGATATTCCTACCCTGAGTTCCCTATGTGGGCCTGGGGATTCATGTGCCTTTGACCTGTGGTTGGTGGGGGGCACATTTACTTCCCAGCACAACAATGGCAGCACTTCTCTCTCTCTCTCCCTCTTTCCTGCTGCCTTAGGTTAGATTGTAGATTCCTTAGGTAGCTAGAGAATCCAGTCTAAATTGCCTATGCCACCCATCCCTTCCTCAAATTTAGATGAGACTGGATTCTCCTTAAAGCAACTCGCTCTGGGGGCGCCTGGGTGGCTCAGTCGTTCAGCGTCTACCTTCGGCTCAGGTCATGATCCCAGAGTCCTGGGATCGAGCCCCGCATCGGGCTCCCTGCTCGGCAGGGAGTCTGCTTCTCCCTCTCCCACTCCCCCTGCTTGTGTTCCCTCGCTAGCTGTCTCTCTGTCTCTGGCAAATAAATAAAAATAAAATCTTTAAAAAAAAAAAAAAGCAACTCGCTCTGCTTGGGGTCAGAATCCAGCTTCCAACCCTAAAACTGTGTGGTGGGGTACAACTCACAGCACAGCAGCAAAACTCTCCAAAAAACTCTCTTTACAGACACATTGCTTCAAATTGCCTCTTAAGAACTTTCATATGTACTTAAAATGCATAAACATTGCAAAACCTGAAGCCTAGTATTTATTTTGACATTCTGCATTATAGTCTTTTTTCGCTTTGGTACCTCACAGTGACCCTATCTTAACCTCTTAGTTGAAACTTCAGTGTATTGGTTTTTCAAATTTACAAAATATCTTCTCTGTGCCCTACCCTCACAGAGGATTGCAAAGCAGAAGAGACAGACCTGTCTTCAATATGCTTACCATGATAATATTACATTATAATTACATTAGAATAACATAGCACATACTTATGAATATACAGTGTAAAGAGCAGGTTCTCAATGAATGTATGGTTAATATGTGAGGCTCAAACTCAGGGAAGTTTAGAGAAGATTTACAAAGTTTTAGGGGAAAGGCATTGAATGAGAGATAATCATAAATCTGTACCTATGAAAACTCAATATTGTAAATTAAATCAATAAACATATTGATTATATAACTACCACATATCAAGTACTGTGGATAACGTGGACTGGTCTCTGTCCTCAGTGAGTTTACTGGAGAAAAACTTGTACAAAAGTAAATGATAGTGTGAGTCAAGACAACACTGAAGAGATATCACTAAACAGTGTATGATGAATTCCAAGTAAATTGTATAAGCAATAACTCAATAATGATGAGTCTCCAGACAGAGATATCTCTTCAGGATGGCCTGGTTGAGGAAGCCTTGAAGGAAATAGGATTTAATACAGGTTTTTAAGTGTGGATCAGTTTGACAAAAAAGTATATGGAAATAACTGAATAAACAAAAACACATCAATGGAAAAGCATAAGACACTTAGAAGTGATGGTGAATTTGTCAGTCTTGTTGGCATGGAGGATTTATGAAGGAAAAATCAAGTCAGAAAGACTAAATACAGCCAGATTGGAGAAGACCTGGGGATATCCAGTTTTTATTGTTTTGCTTTATTTATTTATGTGTTTGTTTATTTATTTTCTGAATGCAGTGGAGAAAAATGGGTAATTGTTGAATGGAAGACTAACATGGTTTCTCATAACGATCAGTGACACAGGGACTTGTCACAGTAAAATGAGAAGAAACCAGACACAATAAGACACAGAGACAGCTACTAAAATTGTCTATACCTAAGATTATTAGCGTCTGCTACAAGACATTTAATTTCTTACAATTTACGGTATTAATCTTCCACTTATCCTTGGTCAGCAAGTAGGGGCAAATGGTAGTCCTTTCTTTTCTGTTGCTTATTGTATTTTTTCTTATGATTCTTAATGTTTACACATTTGATCTTTCACAAAATAACTACCAATAACTTGATTATGTTTTCCCTTTAAGTATAGGCAGAGAAGGTAGTTTTAGATTTTACCATCATGGAAAAAACTGAAACAAAAAAAAAAAAAAAGAGAGAGAGAGAAGAGGAAGCCTGTGTGAAGGTCAATTGTCTAAAGAAAATAAACAGAATTAGATATTAAAAGTAGAGTAATGCAGTTATTTGTAGTTTTGCTTTGTTTAAAACCAGTTCTATTAACATCTTCAGTGTAAAATAAGGTCAGACATATTCATTTGATGAACCCAGCAAACTAAAAGTGGGAAACAAGATTGTAACTTCTTTTACTGGCTATTCTACTGGCTGGCAAAGAATAAGATCTGCTGTCAATCAAGATAAAGGGATTAAGGATTACCTGTGTCATTCAATCTTCTTAATTGGGTTTTAGTTGACAATGAATTAGCTATTTATGTCCATGTACTTATAGTATGAATTGGATTGCTTGAAGCTTACTGTTATTTTGTTTATGTGAAGGCAGTTTATTTAATTAAATAAAAACTGCCACTCTATTTTATTTTTCTAAAGTTCTTTTAGTTTAGTGCCTGATTCTATGATAAGACTGTATTTCAAAAATAACCATGATAGGGAAAATTTTTACTATCTGGTATATCCCATATTTTCATCAGAATATATAATATTAATGGATCAAAAAGATATAGAGTTTGTTTAATACAAATTAGCATTGGCTATTAAAATGACTTTTGCTTCCATTTTCACTTTTTTGAAAGTCATAGTTAATAAAATTATTATTTTTAATATATAATAAAATTATTTCTACAAAAACTTGTATACAAATGAGTTTCATCATTCTCTATTTTAATTGATTAAATATTTTTTATTTTAATAAATAGAAATCCAAAAAAATTAAATATAAAGACCAAGGGCTCAATACATAAGTATTTCCTTTACTCATTGCTTTGGGTGACTTTATTTCACTCAAAAGTTCAAGTCTTCACTTGATAGTAATATTTATTATATCATTAACATAAATTGTTAAATAAACATCTTAAAAACTCTAACAATGGTATCAATTAGCTTATATAAGTAATGAAAAAGAGAGTTACCTATGAGCATTGCCATTAAAATGTGAAAACCTTGTGTCTTGGATCCAAACATTTTTCTGTAGAAAAAGAGATCCATCCAAACACCTAATGGGTTGACAGAGCCAGTTTCTGATGATTTCATACCATTTCCAAAAGTGGGGGCTTCTTTTTCAATGTCACCTTCTTTCTCTCAGGTAAAGAGTGTGAGGACTTAGTCTTGCCTCATTCCCCTCCCAGGCTGGGTCAGTGGGGCTTAGCGTAAGACCCATTTGTGCTGCTTACCAAGCAGACTTATTATATTTTTAGATACTCTTTCTACTTAACACATGGTACCTCCCCCTTTCAAGTCAAACTAGTGAATGTTAATATGGTCCTACACTGAACATCGACACTATTATCACGGAAAAATGAGTTTTGGGGAATCTAAATAGAGATTGGTGTTTCTGGTAACTTCTGTTATGGAAAATTAGAGCCTGATTTTATTTTTCTTCACACCAGTGGGAATGCTGGTGGGCTTTTTGGTTTTGTTTTAATTTTTTTTTTCTGTTTTGCTTTTGAATGAGTAGTTAAGAAATTCATGGAAACTTCAAATCTATTGAATATCTATGCAGGGAATGAAAACGAGAAATTAAGAAAACAGCAGGAGACTTCACTGAGTCTAATCTTCATTAGACTTCATTGGACTTCCCTGAGATAGTACCAAGAGTTAATTGTGTGGTGCTCTCAGACTTAAGCGCCACTCTCTATGAAAGAGTAACTATTTTCTATTAGTCTTAAATATAATTGTATTTCATTTTATAGAGCAGGATGCTTTGACTAGGTAAGGTGTTTGGGACATACTTAGGGTAATGGGTGGTTGACCTTTTTTTTTTTTTTTTTTACATTTTCTGAGAGGGGGGGACCTGAAGACCTACAGAGAGAGGTTTCACCTGGGCGATATAGGCTGGGAGGTCACTGAGTCCCACAGACTACCATGGTGCCTGAAATTCTAACCGTTAGAACAATTTCTTTAGGCTGAGACCTTAACTCTTGGGAGCCTTGGTAAAGATGAAAGTATTACCTGAGAGGGGTGCTAACTGTATCATGAGGCAGTCATTGGTGCTTTATCATGGACTAGTATCTGAGCTTCAAAATCTGCCGCGGAACTGACATCAGATAAGTTGTGAAGGAAACCAGGTGATAAGACAGAAAAGATGTAAAGCAAAAGACATTGTAACAGTGTATTTTTTTCATTCATTTGTTACTCATTCACCCTTTTAACAGGTGCTGGAGCTAGAGATATGATGATGAGTGAAACCAGACATAGTCCTGCTTCATGGGGCACACAGTTTAGCCAAGTATACAACAGTAGGGAATGTTTGGCAGGCAGGGACCTTGGAAACTGAAGGAAGATGTTAATCCACTGGGGCTAGCTGGTGAGGGTGGGGTGGGGAGGACAGGCAACATATTCAGAGTTCTTATTAATGGATCATCTTGGAGAGAATTTTTAATAGTCCTCAGGGATCCAGAATGAAGTAGAATAAACATTGACTAAGAATCAAACAAAAATGTGTTTTAAATCCCAGCTTTAATACTTATGAGGCTATGAGACCTTGGGCAAATAGCTAATTTCTTTAAGCTGAAGTTTCTTCATCTATGAAGTGGACATAGTAAAGCATATTAAACAGTTATTTTTGTGTATGCAAAATGAGAATTATAAATGCTTTGAGGATAGTAGTCATTCAAAATCATTTCAACAGGTTTTTTTTTGTTTTTTGTTTTTTGGGGGAGTGAATGTGAATACAAATTACTTGGATAAAAATATAAAAGGCATACTTACCAAATTTGTAGGCAACATGAACTTGCTAAAGATCACGAAGACTCGAACCAAAAATAATGCTTACCTACCCAGCAGTATTTTCCCCAACACATCTTCCCCACCTTCCTTATGGGCAGAACATACCTCCCGCCCAAAAGGACGCAAGTGACAAATACAGTTTTTCACACCCTCCTCTACAAGCTGGGTCACAGGCAAGTGATCCAATCCTGGTCAATAGGACCTGAGAGGAGTTCTGCTAGGAGGAATCTGAGAAAGGCTTTCATTCCTAATATAAAAAAGATATGCACCTTTAGCCTGATATTGTCTTACATAGATGTGTTCCTAGAACTGCATTAGCCATGCTACAGCCCTAGGGGGTTAAGTCTAAAAATCATGTAAGATACTGAGAATGGGATCCTTGTTAAGTCAGATTTCTTTGTGACCCAAAGCATCCTAACTAATGATGTTACAATTATCAGGATCAAGAAAGGTCTTTATAGGCCTAAATGATGCACTCTAAAAGGAACTTTATCAAAGAAAAAAATGTAAATTTGTATATTTTGTCTTTAAATTTTATTAAAACTTAGAGTGCATAAAAACTGGGTAGGGCATGAAGGCATGAATTAGAAAAAAATGGTAGGATGTACATCCTGGAAATGTACACTACAGTTAGAAACAGATGTATACCCAGCATCATGGATAGAGCTAAATAACATGATGCCAAATGAAAAAAAGGAAGAAAGAAAACGGGACCTTTAACACAATATATATGTATTAACAGAACAAGAATTACATGAATACATGCAGAATGAAGCTTATATATACAATATATTACTGAGATTTCCAAAAGGAGAAGAGAAAAAATGAATGGGGGATGAAGGAAATGAATAGAATAGAATAGAAAAGAATAGGATGGAAATAAAACAGGTAAGCCAAGATTCTCATGTGAACTAAAAAGGACAGTTTTCTGTAAACTGAGAAGGCTTAACTCTTTTCATTTGAGATTAAACAACTACAAAATTAGATGGAGGAGACATAGTTTATCAGTTGAAGGCGGAGCAGTTTCAATTGATAATATATTTAATAACAATCAATGATAATTAGTATTAACATTATGAAATGTAGTTTATGGTTTACTTTCATATATATTATCCCAATTTGTCTTTGAAGTATGGATCCATGGTGATGTAGCTTCCAAAATTTTATGTGGCTCTGGGGCTGTCACAGTGAATGACAATATCTAGGGTAAAGTAAATGGTAATCCCTCTGGAAGTCTAGTTTTGATCTCAAAATATTCATATTAAGTTTTGAGTCCTTCAAGAGGACAAGATGCACACTCCAATAAGGAAAGCTAATAGAATAGTAAATTTACTTGAAATCATGTCATTAGAGAAATTCTTGAAGAAGACGAAGATGTTTAACGTGGAGAAAAGCAAATACCAGGGCATATCAGAGGGGTCTTCATGTAGCTGAAAGCCCATCCCACGACATTTTATGTTTTACTTGCTTCCACCAGGGAAAATGGTCACCAGTTGGTAAGATGCCATAGAATTTTACATTTATGCTCACTTTGCAGAATCTTCTAGTAGTTGATGTTGATCAAGCATAGAATCAGCTGTCTTGGGAGACAGGAAGTTTCCTGACATTGAACATGTACAAAATCAGAAAGGATGTTTTCAGCGAAATTTAAGAACTGGTGGGGGTGTAGAGTTCAATGGCCTCTAATGATTCTTCTAGTCCTGAGATTCAATCCTCATTTCTAAGTAAATAATATGCTACATGCATCATTTCTAAGTAGATAATATAAGTAGAGAATTTCTAGGTGGAGAATAGGCTGAATATAGTGACCTCTACCATCTTCATAACTTTGTCACAGTTTTAGAAATCTGTAAAAAGGGGAAAGCAATAATTTCCTCAGAGGACTGCTATAAGGCTTAAATGAGACAACCATTCAAAGCATGTCCTTCTCGGTCACTGTCAGTGCTTATGGAACACATCTTATCTTGCTATAATTCCCTACCTCCATTTTTTAATAAAGATTTTATTTACCCATTTGTCAGAGAGAGAGAGAGCACAAGCAGGGGGAGTGGCAGGCAGAGGAGAAGCAGGCTCCCCGCTGAGCAAAGAGCCCGATGCAGGACTCGATCCTAGGACCCCAGGATCACGACCTGAGCTGAAGGCAGACGCTTAACCGACTGAGCCCCCCAGGTGCCCCTCCCTACCTCTATTTTTAATTGCGGAAGAGGACAGTTAGGCTTCATGACAGCCCTAAAGTTTCTCTGTGTGGATTATAGTTAAATTTCATTTTTCCAGAGGTCTAAGTGATCTCAAGTATCCAGAACATAATCGAGAATCAAGATCAATTTAGGATTTATCTTAAAATCTTCTATGTTTAAAAATAGAGATTGCGAAGTTTATCCACTGCTTCCTCAGGCCCTCATTCATCATTTATTGTTATTTTAGACACAACTAAAATAAGCTTGATTATCAAGTATCAGAGCTTGCAGTGAAATAGAATCAGCAAAAGAAAGGGATGGGGGGAGCCACCAGGTGTATTTTCAGCAACAGGAAATGAGAGTTGAGAGCTGGACGGGGAATGTGGGCCGATGGAACTGTGCCCGGCACTGTGTTAAGGGCTTCATCTGTGTGGCCATGTAAACACTTCCATAAATGATGAAAACTATGTTGCCACCTTCATTTCACAGATGATGAAACTGAGCCAAGTTGTGAGTGGTGCCCTGGTCTCTTTAACTCCTGAGATGAGCCACCAGTTTTTTTTCCCCTACAATATGCTGCCTCCAAGGAAAACTATACCATGAACTGGCATAAAATAATATTAAAAAGTACAGCAGTTTGGAGATATTGAAAATAGGAGGAAATTGACACCTATCTCAAGGCCTCATTGCAAAACAGCATAGGGCGATGACAGGAGTTAATAAAGTAAGTCATCAATTAAAATCAAATTGCATGCAATACTTTTTTTAATTCAGAAATGCAAGAAAATTGGCAACATAGTTCTGAAGTACTTTAAAACAAAATGATGAAAAGAAAACAAATTTTCCCATGAAAATTATAAAAATGTGTTATGCAAAAGCTCTTTTATGTGGGTCACTCCCAAGATGAATGATACCAGGAAAATGTGGTCCAGTTGGTGATTTATTTTGTTTATTAAGATTGTGTGTGTGTGCAACATACACAAAGCAAAGGATTGTTTCTTCAGTATCCATTCCTGTGTTCTATTTTGTTATTACGCTGCTTTAAAGTTATGATTCAAGAGACTCACACACACACACTCTAGACCTGACATTTGTTCAGAACCATACGGTAGCTTAGATAAAAAAAAAAAAAAACAAAAAACTCTGAGCCCAGAGGAAGATTTGATTCAGTCTATTGTGTGGAAAGTATTCTGAGATCTTCAAACGAAAGACAAAATAGCTGCCACAAAGCTTTGCATTTCAGTTCGACGTTTTACTTGATTTTGCACTTCAGGAATCACACTTTGAAGCTCAGTGGATATAGGTAAGTGATTTTTAGTTATTCTGGGTTTCTTTTCTTTTTCTTTTCTTTTTTTTTACGGACTAACAAGTAGAAAATACAGCATGGCACAGGCTCACTCTTGTTGTCTTTACTTTGAAAAGTAATTTCACTGAAACTCAATCCAGTTCAGCCAGAGCTATCCTAATTGGCTTTGATCAGTAAATCATCAGAAACGGCTCTGCTCTTGCTGGGTCCTTTTTTCCTTCTTCTTGTCAAAAGCGAATGATTAAACACTGGAGTTACGGTGAATTACAAAAACCTGCTTTGTATTGGGTTGGATGTGTTGCGAGTCCATGTAATGTTTGCTTTCTCTCTGCCATGGTAAGAATCGGCTTTACCTTCTTTAGTAGTGCTGACTGTCATTTCTCACAAATTTATTAATATTTTTGCTCTGCACAGCCCCCCAAATAATGTCAAAGGCCAAGTAAATTGCTGACCTGGTAAGGCCTGGCGTTCAAGGCTCTGGACAATCTGGCTTTTATTTATCCCCCTTCTGCGCCCCCTTCCCCCCACCAGCATTACTTTCCCCACTGTTCGCTACATAAAGGGTCTGTATTAAAACATTTTTAGGAGAGTAAAAATTAAAGTACCTTCAAAGCTCTCTCCGTCTCTTGACTTATTCAAAACCCAACTTTCTTTCACGGTTCAGCTTGGTGGGCACTTACCCTGTGGAATGTCTTCCCTCCTAACTCAGACATTGTCTGTCCTCAAACGTCTGAGGCTTGTCTATCTGGAACTCAGTGTAGGTTACATTGTACTGTGATTTACGGTTTAGTATTTGTGATGTGCTTTTCTCTAACTGTAAGTGTGAATGCCTCTTTCTAGCTTTACTTTCTAGAATACTTACCATTTAATACAAGACTCTATACTGTAAACTGTACTGTATGATAGTGCAGTATAATGTGTGTGTGTTTGATGAAGGGTGGGTAATACTGTCATAAGTTTCCAAAATTCAAGCAAATATGCATCCAGTTTCCTCCTGCACAGAAGCAAAGTCTAATGCGTCGGAAGACAACTCTAGCTTTTATATAAGCTTTTTGGACCTGACAGTCATAGATGTCTAAATCATCCACGAACGGACATTACAGGTCTATTGATCCCTTGAAAAATATATGAAATATTTTGTGATTTGTTGTTATCGTATTTTGTGCCTTTTTCTGGGTAGAGAATTTAGAGGAGCGACTCTCTAATAGTGTTAGAAATGCTTAGTGGAGGTATATGTTCCAAAATGCAGATTCCTAAGATACATCTCTAGAAACTCTGATTCTATAAATCTGGACGAGGCCCAGATAGCTGCATTTTTCCAAGCATCCCAGGTAATTCTGATAATGGTGCTCCTCAGACAAGGTCTAAAATTTCAACAAGATTTCAAAGGGATATTTTATCCCAGAAAAGCCCAAACAACTCTGTTTGGGGAAAGAAAACTCTTGTATAGATACAAATTATATTTACCCATTAAAAGGTATCAATTTGGGGAATCTGGCTTTGAGGTGACATTTTATTTTTCTCCGTATCCCCGCCAACATCTGTCATTTCCTGACTTGTTAATTTTAGCCATTCTGACTGGTGTGAGGTGCTATCTCATTGAGGTTTTGATTTGGATTTCCCTGATGCCGAGCGATCTTGAGCACTTTTTCATGTGTCTGTTGGCCATTTGGATGTCTTCTTTGGAAAAATGTCTGTTCATGGCTTCTGCCTATTTCTTGATTGGATCATTTGTTCTTTGGGTGTTGAGTTTAAGAAGTTCTTTATAGATTTTGGATACTAGCCCTTTTTCTGATAGGTCATTTGCAAATATCTTCTCCCATTCTGTCAGTTGTCTTTTGGTTTTGTTGACTGTTTCTTTTGCTGTGCAGAAGCTTTTTATCTTGATGAAGTCCCAATAGTTCATTTTTGCCCTTCCTTCCCTTCCTTTCCCTTTGGTGAGGTTTCTAGGAAGAAGTTACTGTGGCTGAGGTCAAAGAGGTTGCTGCCTGTGTTCTCCTTTAGGATTTTGATGGACTCCTGTCACACAGTTAGGTCTTTCAACCATTTGGAGTCTATTTTTGTGTGTGGTGTAAGGAAATGGTCCAATTTCATGCTTCTGCATGTGGCTGTCCAATTTTCCCAACATCATTGTTGAAGAGACTGTCTTTTTTCCATTGGACATTCTTTCCTGCTTTGTCAAAGATTAGTTGACCATAGAGTTGAGGGTCCATTTCTGGGCTCTCTATTCGGTTCCATTGATCTATGTGTCTGTTTTTGTGCCAGGACCATACTGTCTTGATGATGACAGCTTTGTAATAGAGCTTGAAGTCCGGAATTGTGATGCCACCAGCTTTGCTTTTCTTTTTCAACATTCCTCTGGCTATGCGGGGTCTTTTCTGGTTCCATACAAATTTTAGGATTATTTGTTCCATTTCTTGAAAAAAGTGGATGGTATTTTGATGGGGATTGCATTGAATGTGTAGATTGCTCTAGGTAGCATTGACATCTTGGAAGATGCTTGGAAGAACAATATTTGTTCTTCCAATCCATGAGCATGGAACGTTTTCCATTTCTTTGTGTCTTCCTCAATTTCTTTCATGAGTATTTTATAGTTTTCTGAGTATAGATCCTTTGCCTCTTTGGTTAGATTTATTCTTGGTATCTTATGGTTTTGGGTGCAATTGTATGTGGGATCGACTCCTTAATTTCTCTTTCTTCTGTCTTGCTGTTGGTGTATAGGAATGCCACCATTTTCTGTGCATTGATTTTATATCCTGCCACTTTACTGAATTCCTGTATGAGTTCTAGCAGTTTTGGGGTGGAGTCTTTGGGGTTTTCCACATAAAGTATCATATCATCTGCAAAGAGTGAGAGTTTGACTTCCTCTTTGCCGGTTTGGATGCCTTTGATTTCTTTTGTTGTCTGATTGCTGTGGCTAGGACTTCTAATACTATGTTGAATAGCAGTGGTGATAGTGGACATCCCTGCCGCGTTCCTGACCTTAGGGGGAAAGCTCTCAGTTTTTCCCCATTGAGAATGATATTCGCTGTAGGTTTTTCATAGATGGCTTTTATGATATTGAGGTATGTACCCTCTATGCCTATACTCTGAAGAGTTTTGATCAAGAAAGGATGCTGTACTTTGTTAAATGCTTTTTCTGCATCTATTGAGAGGATCATATGATTCTTGTTCTTTCTTTTGTTAATGTATTGTATCACGTTTATTGATTTGCGGATGTTGAACCAACCTTGCGGCCCAGGGATAAATCCCACTTGGTCATGGTGAATAATCCTTTTAATGTACTGTTGGATCCTATTGGCTAGTATTTTGGTGAGAATTTTTGCATCCATGTTCATCAGGGATATTGGTCTGTAATTCTCCTTTTTGATGGGGTCTTTGTCTGGTTTTGGGATCAAGGTAATGGTGGCCTCATAAAATGAGTTTGGAAGTTTTCCTTCCATTTCTATTTTTTGGCACAGTTTCAGAAGAATAGGTATTAATTCTTCTTTCAGTGTTTGGTAGAATTCCCCTGGGAAGCCATCTGGCCCTGGGCTTTTGTTTGTTGGGAGATTTTTGATGACTGCTTCAATTTCCTTACTGGTTATAGGTCTGTTCAGGTTTTCTATTTCTTCCTGGTTCAGTTTTGGTAGTTGATACATCTCTAGGAATGCATCCATTTCTTCCAGGTTATCTAATTTGCTGGCATAGAGTTTCTCATTATATGTTCTTATAATTGTTTGTATTTCTTTGGTGTTGGTTGTGATCTCTCCTCTTTCATTCCTGATTTTGTTGATTTGGGTCATTTCTCTTTTCTTTTTGATAAGTCTGGCCAGGGGTTTATCAATCTTGTTAATTCTTTCAAGAACCAGCTCCTAGTTTCGTTGATCTGTTCTACTGTTCTTTTAGTTTCTATTTCATTGATTTCTGCGCTGATCTTTATTATTTCTCTTCTCCTGCTGGGTTTAGGCTTTATTTGCTGTTCTTTCTCCAGCTCCTTTAGGTGTAGGGTTAGGTTGTGTACTTGAGACCTTTCTTGTTTCTTGAGAAAGGCTTGTATTGCTGTATACTTTCCTCTTAGGACTGCCTTTGCTGCATCCCAAAGATTTTGAACAGTTGTGTTTTCATTTTCATTGGTTTCCATGAATTTTTTTATTCTTCTTTAATTTCGTGGTTGACCCATTCATTCTTTAATAGGATGCTCTTTAGCTTCCATGTATTTGAGTTCTTTCCAAATTAACCTCTTGTGATGGAATTCTAGTTTCAAAGCATTGTGGTCTGAAAATAGTCAGGGAATGATCCCAATCTTTTGGTACCAGTTGAGACCTGATTTATGACCTAGGATGTGATCGATTCTGGAGAATGTTCCATGGGCACTAGAGAAGAATGTGTATTCTGTTGCTTTGGGATGGAATGTTCTGAATATGTCTGTGAAGTCCATTTGGTCCATTGTGTCATTTAAAGTCTTTATTTCCTTGTTGATCTTTTGCTTAGATGATCTGTCCATTTCAGTGAGGGGGTGTTAAAGTCTCCCACTATTATTGTATTGTTGTTGATGTGTTTCTTTGCTTTTGTTATTAATTGGCTTATATAATTGGCTGCTCCCATGTTAGGGGCATAGATATTTACAATTGTTAGATCTTCTTGTTGGATAGACCCTTTAAGTAGGATATAGTGTCCTTCTTCATCTCTTATTACAGTCTTCGGTTTAAAATCTAATTTGTCTGATATAAGGATTGCCACCCCAGCTTTCTTTTGGTGTCCATTAGCATGGTAAATGGTTTTCCACCCCCTCACTTTCAATCTGGGGGTGTCTCTGGGTCTAAGATGTGTCTCTTGCAGACAGCATATCGATGGGTCTTGTTTTTTAATCCAATCTGATAGCCTGTGTCTTTTGATTGGGGCATTTAGCCCATTTACATTCAGGGTAACTATTGAAAGATATGACTTTAGTGCCATTGTATTGCCTGTAAGGTGACTGCTCCTGTATATTGTCTGTGTTCCTTTCTGGTCTATGTTGCTTTTAGGCTCTCTCTTTGCTTAGAGGACCCCTTTCAAGATTTCTTGTAGGGCTGGTTTCATGTCTGCAAATTCCTTTAGTTTTTGTTTGTCCTGGAAGCTTTTGATCTCTCCTTCTATTTTCAGTGACAGCCTAGCTGGATATAGTATTCTTGGCTGCATATTTTTCTCATTTAGTGCTCTGAATATATCCTGCCAGTCCTTTCTGGCCTGCCAGGTCTCTGTGGATAGGTCTGTTGCCTATCTAATGTTTCTACCATTGTAGGTTACATATCTCTTCTCCCAAGCTGCTTTCAGGATTTTCTCTTTGTCTCTGAGACTCATAAGTTTTACTATTAGATGTCGGGGTGTTGACCTGTTTTTATTCATTTTGAGAGGGGTTTTCTGTGCTTCCTGGATTTTGATGCCTGTTTCCTTCCCCAAATTAGGGAAGTTCTCTGCTATAATTTGCTCCATTATACCTTCTGCCCCTTTCTCTCTTTCTTCTTCTTCTGGGATCCCAATTATTCTAATGTTGTTTCATCTTATGGTATTGCTTATCTCTCAAATTCTGCCCTCGTGATCCAGTGTTGTTTATCTCTCTTTTTCTCAGCTTCTTTATTTTCCATCATTTGGTCTTCTATATCACTGATTCTCTCTTCTGCCTCATTTATCGTAGCAGTTAGTGCCTCATTTTTTATTACACCTCATTAATAGTTGTTTTGATATCGACTTGGTTAGATTTTAGTTCTTTTATTTCTCCAGAAAGTGTTTCTCTAATAACTTCCATGCTTTTTTCAAGCCCAGCTAGTATCTTTAAAGTGATGATTTTGAACTCTAGATCCGACATCGTACTAATGTCGGTATTGAGTAGGTCCCTGGCAGTCTGTACTACCTCTTGTTCTTTTTATTGAGGTGATTTTTTCTGTCTTGTCATTTTGTCCAGAGGAGAATAGATTTATGAGAGAACAAAATGTTAACAGGGTAACAACATCCCCAGAAAATATACTCTAAGCAAATCAGAAAAGACCTGATTTTGGGTGTATTTTGGTCTGTTAGATGAAAGTGCCTCCCAAAATTTTAAAGAAAGAAAAACTTATATATGTACAAAAATAAGTGTTGATATGATGAAGGGATGGAATATGACTGTAAAGATGAAAATTATAAAAAAATTATATAAAAGGAATTGATAAGAAGTTGTTTGAAAAAAGAAAGAAGAGGATTTAAAAAAAAAGAAAAAACAAAAAAAGGGAGAGAATGTGATCAGGCAGGAGAGTAGAACAAAACCATACACTAGAGATTTAGGGTATATTTTGATCTGTTAGAAGAAACTATCTCAAAATTTTAAAGAGAGAACAACTTATATATATATGCCAAAAATAAGGGTAACTACTATGAAGGGATAGAATATGACTCTAAAAATGAAAAATAAAAATGTTTTTTAAAAAAGGGATTGATAAGATGTTGGTTAAAAAAGGGAAAAAGAAAAATTCAAAAAAAAAAAAAAGACAGTTAAAAAAAACATTAACTTTGAAAGACTAAAGAATCATGGTAAAAAAGCCATAGATTCTATGTACATTATTTCCCTAGAGCTGGAGTTCTGCCGTTCTCATTGATCGGTAAACTTGGTCTTGGCTGGATGTTCTCGCTGATCTTCTGGGGGAGGGGCCTGTTGCCGTGGTTCCCAAATGTCTTTGCTGGAGGCGGAATTGCCCCACCCTTGCCCAGTCTGGGCTAAGTAATCTGCTCAGGTTTGCTCTCAGGAGCTTTTGTTCCCTGCAAGCTTTCCATACAGCTTTGGAGGACGAGAGTGAAAATGGTGGCCTCCCAATCTCCGCCCCAGAGGAGCCCAGAACTCGGGGCCCCACTCCTCAGTGCGCCCCCAGAGAAAAGCAGTCAGTCACTCCCGTCTCCCTGGTCTCTGGCCGCACTCCGTGCTCACCCAGCCTGTGACCGAGCGTTTCTCTCTCTGGCATCCGACTCAGTGTGGAGTCTTCAAACCCAGCAGATACCTGCGGTGCACTCCCCGCCGCTCCTTCTGGGTGAGGAAGGGGGCGTATCCCCGGATCTGCCGCTTGTTGGGTCCCTGCTGGAGGAGCAGTGGCCCGACTGTGCCGTGGATCACGGTTTATGGCAACCCCGAGCTGAGAGCCCACACCTCGGCTCTGTCTCTGCAGTTGGCTTCCCTGCTCCAATACCTGGGAGCTCTGCTGCACTCAGGCACCCCCGGTCTTTCTGTGACCCTGAGGGTCCTGAGACCACACTGTCCCACGAAGATTCCACCCCCCTCTCAGCCACTGGAGCAACGTCTCTCAGCAGAGCCGACTTCTAAAAGTTCCAATTTTGTGCTCCAGGGCTCTATCACTTGCCAGATGTGCCAACGGAGGCCCCCTGCCCTGCCGTCTATCCTCCCGAATATTGCCTCGGATTCACTTCTCTGCACATCCTACCTTCCAGAAAGCGGTCGCTTTTCAGTTCAGAGAATTGTTGCTATTCTTTTCTTCAATCTCCTGTTGAGTTTGTAGGTGTTCAGAATGGTTTAATCCCCATCCAGCTGAATTCCTGAGACCAGACGAAACCCAGGTCTCCTACTCCTCCACCATCTTGCTCCGCCCCCCACTTAGTACATTCTTAAGATTTAAAAAAAAATTAGCATAATGTAGCTATTTGTACAGACATAATTTCTTAACTGTTTTCCATATGTTAATGACTAGACTATTCAATAAATATAGTAGAGGAAGGAGGTGTTTGGGGGTCAAACATTTCTAGTAATGGTTCCATTTAATGTGTGCTCCTACAAGAGATCATTTAGTTCCTCTGAGTCTTAGCTTTGTCAGTAGCAAAGGGGAAGTGAACACATTGTCCTGCTTGCCCCCACATGCTGTTGTGAGAATCGAATAGGCAAGTAGTATGCAAATATTTTGGAAAATATAAAGTACCATACAACTGTAGGGTTATATATTTCTCTAAATGTTTTAAATTTGTTGTTTGGTTAAAAACAGTAAAAATATCATTATTTTAAAAATTAAGTAACAAGAGAACTATTTGAAATGTTAATTTTATGTTAGAAATATGTCTGTTTTATAAATGTAAATTCTAAGCTATTTAATTAAAATATGCAGAATATTGAACACACTATTAGCAATGCCTACTGTACTGTGTTCAGATCATTGTGCTAAGTATTTAAATATTATTTATTTATAAAAAATAAACACTGTTTATACTTTCTTGTTCTTGGGGGGGGCGGGGCAGTGGAAGAAGAAGAGAGAGAATCTTCAGCAGGCTCCACGCCCAGTGCAGAGCCTGACATGGGGCTCGATCTCACGACTCTGAGATCACAACCTGAGCTGAAATCAAGAGTCGGACACTTACCTGACTGAACCACCCAGGCACTCCTACGGTTTATTTCTTATAACTTCACAGTGAGATGAGAATTATGAAGCTGAACAAATTGAAACTGAGCTTATAAATTTGCCCAAGATCACTGAATTAGCAAGGGACAGAACCAGAATTTATATTCACATCTGGCAGTGTCCAAAGACCGTCTAATTAAAGATTATGTTATTTTATCAAAGTTTTCTTTATACTTACTATTTATCTGTCATATGTGTGGCTATATAGTGGTCACAAGAAATAAGTTTGAAAAGTATAAACAACAGTGACAGCCGTCAACAATAATAGTAATGCTTTTTAGCAGGAGCACATCTGTCTGTCATCTGTCTAGTAGCTCCTGTCCATGTGCCACAAATACATATGTCAAGACATGAAAAAGATGAGGGCTAACAAAATAATCAAAAAATAAAATTAAAAGGTAACTTACTGCCTAAACTGGGGAAAATGCCTAACTATAAAATCAAAGGAGTGGAATTAAATAAAGCCAATGTAATACATAAATCTAAGACAAAACAAAAAGTAGCAATGGAACTGATAACTGAACTTATCTCATAAACCCCATCCCCCGAAGGGAGAGTCTGAAGACATGGTCTGTATTAATGAGAAAAATGAGAAAAACAGGCAATGCCATTCAGCTGCCTTTTAGAGGCAGAGTACGATTTCCCTCTTCCATCTTTATATTCTGAAGGCATGTGCCTTCAGAAATGACAACTTGCAGAGAAAATGAGGCAAAGGTAAAGGCAGATAAGTATACTTTGTGTAATGCATCCCACAAATGCCATTGAAATGCCTGTCTGAGAGGGAAAACCCTGGCTGGAATTGGAGCTTTGCTTGTATTTCACTGGTCTGAAGTATCTGCCGGGTAGGTAGGATCCCACTTCAGCAGCATTGCAGCAGATGAGTACCAGCCACCTAAAATTAAGCAGGAACTGCTTTCCTACCACTGATATGAGGTGGCGATTTGACTGTTACCTACGGTAGTCAGTGAACATGTACAATGTAGCTCACAAATTTACTCTGGGTCTCGCTGTGTCCTTGCTAAGGAGACAGAATTGAGGTCATGTATAAGTTAAGATGATCTGGCATCAAGCGGTATAAAACCTACATGAAACTTGCTTAAATATGGTTATTGGCTCATTAAAGAGGAAGTCCAAGAAAAGACAGTGTCACGGTTGTTTGACCTCAAGGCTCAACAAGGTGAAGAAATCAGGTATCTACCAGCTCTCCACTGCTGGGTGAAGGCTCAACTTCATCCCAGAGCTATTCTCATAGTTATGGGATGGCTGCCAAGTGGCCCTCTCTCTACATGCATCCTCATTCATATTCTTCCCTTAGGTCTTCCTTAAGAACAAATAAGAGCTCTCCTAGAAACCATCAGTAAATCTTTACTTATATCCATTCCTAAGGGAATCAATGGCAGATAGGGAGAGGGAATAAGATTAGCCTTTGGAACTGAGAGTAGAGTCAGCTTCCCCATGATAACTGGCTGCTAGGAAAAGGAGATTTATATTAAATAAATTAATGCTCTTTTAGGACGGAGTAAGGAAAAAAGGAATACATCGTGGTTGACAATATATCATATATCCATCACACATCCCTAGTGCTCCACAAAAGAAAGAAAACATTACTCTAAGCAGTCAAATAATTTATTTTTTTAATTTTTATTTATAAAAGGATATGAAGAAAATTTTAGGAGATTACACTATTTTTGTGATAATATGCATGAAAACTGGTTGCCATGTGTGACATAATAAGAAATATATATTTGCTCTCTAACCCCAGTTTCTACATAGGACTACTAAAACTTGTAATTTCCTGAGTGAAACTGGTGATAGTAGCTTCTTACACAGAGCTCCTAAATCCCTTGGAATTTCCTGGGTGATAAGAGGGTCTTTTGTTCTGAGGCAACTTTGGTGGGCTCCTGGATAGCTTCCAGAACAGGGCTGATCACCGGCAAGACCAAGCCAATATTAGTAGTTTGGAAATTTCATCCTTACCCCACATCCTTCAGGAAGAGGAAAGGGGCTGGAGATTATTAGCAACCAATCCTATCTATTTGATAAAGCTTCCATAAAAATTCCCAAACTATGGGGTGCAGAGAACTTTCAGATTGGTGAATACATCAAAGTGCAGGGAGGGGGGCATGTTCAGAGAGGCGATGGAAGCTCCACACCCCACCACCTGGCATACCTTGCTGGACCACACATCCATTTTGCTGTTCCTGAGTTGTACCCTTTATAATAAGCAAAAATGCAAATACAATATTCGAGAACTCATGGGACCAGCAAAAGCAAGATTAAGAGGGTAATTTACAGTGACAAATGCCTATATCAAAAACTTAGAAGATTTCAAATAAATAACCTAACTTTACACCCAAGAAACTAGAAAACAAACTAAGCCCCAAGTCAACAGAGGGAAGGAAATTATAAAGATTAGAGTAGAAATGTGTAAAATGGAGAATAAAAATGATAGAAAAATTTGATGAAACTAAGAGCTGGTTTTTTGAAATTAAAATAGACACACTCTTAGCTAGATTAGGCAAGGAAAAAAGAGAGAAGACTCAAATAAATACAATCAGAAATTAAAGAGAAGGCTTTAACAATCAATACCACAGCCTTAAGAAAGAAGGAAATCCTGCCATATGCAACAACATGGATGAACCTGGAGGACATGATGCTAAGTGCTAAGTGAAATAAGCCAGAGAGAGGGAAAAAGACAAATACTGTATGATCTCACTGATATGTGGAATCTAAAATAGTCAAACTCATAGAAGCAGAGAGAAGAATAGTGGTTGCCAGGGGCAGGGGTGAGGGAGAAACAGGAAGGTAGTAGTCAAAGAGTACAGAATTTCAATTATGAAAACTGAGTAAGTCCTAGAGATCTACTATAGAGCACTGTGCTCATTGTCAATAACACTATAATGTACTTAAAAATTTGCTAACAAGGTAGATTTTATGTTAAGTGTTCTTAAAATAAAAACAGAATGTGAACAGTAAAATATGTGAAAACATTTAAAATAGTTAAACCTGTTTTCAAAAGCAAGTCTTAAAGACATAATAAAAATAAGTACTGTTCTAATTTTAAATTTTGGAAGCAGAAAATAATAAAAAGATCAGCGTAAATGATAAACCCCATAAGGGCAGAGATTAATGAAGGAGAAATCATAACAAGCAGTGGAATTGAGAGATTCAAGAGCTATAGGTTTTTAATTCAATGGAGGGAAAAAGATATATACAAAAATATACAATAGATAAATATACAAATAAATAACATAAATTTTCTCAAGAAAAAAAATTTAAAATCAAGAAGAAAAATTTACCATAAACCAGATAGGAAGAAAATTAAAATACACATAGAAATGCAATTTATAATTTATCATAAGATATTTAAAATCTGAAAACAATGTATAATTTTCTGGGAAATAAAAATAAACAAAACTGACTAAGAAATAGAACATATGAATGTTATAACAGCTAGGAGAAATATTGCGAGAGGTGTCTACCAACAAAAGGTTCAGGTACTAAACAATTTTTATAAATTAATAATAATGCCCATGCTAGATAGTCTCTTTGAAAAAAAGATAGGTATTCAGTGCACTATATAAAGCTAGCATACAGTCAGCATCTAAACCTAATATTACCCAAAAAAGATGATAAGCCAATCATATTTATGTATATTGGTGCAAAAGTACTAAGTAAGATATTAACAAACTAAATTAGAAATACGTTTTTAAAAATTCTGGCAAACATTACCTTTAAGACATGTGATCAAGGTTAATGTCAACATGATAAGACATACTGAGAGTGTCCCCTTGATATGATCTGATGAAAATGGCACTTTCCCTCTGTGGTCTTCCTTCAAAAGCACTTTAATTAAGAGAATAGCATCAGCCAAATCCCAATTGAGAGTCATTCTACAAAAGACCTGAGCAGTACTCTGCAAAACTACCAAGGTCATCAGAAACAAGGCAAGTCTGAGAAACTGTCACAGCCAAGCAGAGCCTAAGGAGGCATGCCAGCTAAATGTAATGTGGGATCTTGGATGGAGTTAGCAGAAAAAAATACAACAGGGGAAAACTAAGGAAATCTGAGTAAAGTATAGACTTTAGTTAATCATAATAATAATGTGTCAATATTGGGTCATGAATTGTGAAAGAGGTAATAGGGGAAACTGGGTGTTGAATGTAAGGGAACTCTGTGTTTTCTTCGAAATAATACTGAAAATGTAACACTGTTCCAAAATTGAAAATGTATTCATAATGCATTAGGGAAATGTAAATCAAAACCATGTGGCATACCACCCATTAAGATGGCTATTCTCAAAACAACATAAAATAGCAAGCGTTGATGAAGATGTGAGGGAATTGGAACCCTTGTCACTCTGGGTGAGAATATACAGTGGGGCAACGACTAGGAAAAACAGTCAGCTGGTCCTCAAAAACTGAAAAATAAGATTACCATATGATCCAACAATCCTACTTTGGGGATGTACCTAAAAGAATTGAATGCAGGGTCTCAAAGAGATATTTGTGCATCCATATACATAGCAGAATTATTTATAATAGCCAAAGTGTTGGAAACAAGCCAAGTGTCTGTCTTTGGGTGACTGGATAAACAAAATGTGATGCATACATGCAGCAATACTGTGTGATTCCACTTATGTGAGGTACCAAGAGTAGTCAAAACCATAGAGACAGACTGTAGAATGCTGGTTGCCAGGGGCTGGGGAGAGGAGGGAAATGTTTCATGGCTACAGAGTTTCAGTTTTGCAAGATGAGAAGAGTTCTGAAGACTGTGCAATAATATGAGTGTACTTAACACTATTTTTAAAAAGATTTTTAAAAAATTATTGAGAGAGAGAGGGAGCGGGGGTGGGGGAGGAGAGGAAGGGAGAGAAATCTCAAGCCGACTCCCATCTGGCTCTGAGAGCAGAGCCAGACGCAGAACTCTATGTAGGACTCAATGTCACGACCTGAGATCATGACCTGAGCCGAAATCAAGAGTTGGCCACAACTGACTGAGCCACCCAGGTGCCCCTGTATTTAACACTATTGAATTGCATATTTGAAAATGTTTAAGAAGGAAAAATTTTTGTGTGTATTTTATCACAATGCAAAATGTAAAAAATAAGAAAATCTTTTTAAAAAACACATCCAAGGAAGCAATTCAAAACTATGATAATTCCAAAAATACAGATATGGTCTAAAACTGGAGAATTTGTCAACAGCATACATTAATCTGTATACTAACAAAAACACGATACTTTGAATAGGTACTAAAAGTCAATAAAATTCAACCCCATATCTAGAAAATAACATTCTGCTAGAATTGTGAAATAGAAGCATGCAAGATCAACATGATAAAGTGCATCTATCTTTTACCAATCACACATATAATGGTCACTGAGTAAGGTAAAATCAGGAACCTAAAAAAAAAAAGGGAACCTAATGAGTTAAGATTTAATTATACTTAATTCTAATCAATTACATATTAATTAATCTTAACACATAATTACATTTAAATATACCTTTTGAAGTCTGTCATCAAATCTGGTCATCCTAGTAAGAGATGAAACAAAAATTGTAGCTATTGGAAAGAAGTTATTTGCAAACAAAATGTAATACGTTTTATGCAACATTTAAAATTGAGTCACTGCACTAGATCCTGAACATTAGCTCATTTTATCCTTTTAATAACTCTAGAAAATAGACATATTTCCATATTAGGAAATGGAGCCTTAGAGAGGTTAAGTTTACACAACTAGTAAATGGCTGATTTTTTTTTAAAAGATTTTATTTATTTATTTGAGAGAGAGAGAATGAGAGACAGAGAGCACGAGACGGAAGAGGGTCAGAAAGAGAAGCAGACTCCCTGCCAAGCAGGGAGCCCGATGCGGGACTCGATCCAGGGACTCCAGGATCATGACCTGAGCCGAAGGCAGTCGCTTAACCAACTGAGCCACCTAGGTGCCCCGTAAATGGCTGATTTCTTACTTGAATCTATGTCCACTGAATCCTAAAGGCCACTTTCCTTTCATTCTTCATGCTGTTTCATTTAAATTTTAGCTCTGATTTACAAAACCAAAGATTTATCTGCAGAGCTACATAGTCCACCAAAATTATGTTTTTAGAAAATATTTTGGAGTAGAGAGACAGGAAGGCGGAAGAAACACACAAAAATATTTCTAGGTGGGATAGAATTGTTTTTCAGTTTCCTCATTCTTTTCTGGATTTTCCAAGTTTTCTACAACAAGCATATTTTACTTTACTTTGATTTAGAAAAATGTAATAGACATCATATTTGAAAACAGACACAAAAAACCTTCCAAGTCTCTGAAAGCCCAAGTAAACAATGAAAACTTAAAGCAGGACTGGATGAGTACTATCTGAATGAGAAATCTCACCTATCAAAATGAAGCTGAAATGGGGTTTTTGTTTATTTTGTTTGCATAGTTTATGGTTTACTCTAGAAAAAAAAGTCAGGATAGGTTTTGTAAGAGCAATAAAGATTCAAGAGTTTTCATTAGTTGCTTAACATTTCTGTTTTAAAATGTATCCTTGTTGATTTCATCTTTTGTAAATATCCTTTTACTCTTGGCTCTGCTGGTGGCCTCAGTACTCAAAATCTCTGACCCCACTTTAATGACAGAATGCTACGAAGGTTGTACCACCATCTAGTGGTAACTCAGGCTAACTGCAGAACCATTCATTCATTCATTAGTTCATTTATCCATGAGATAAAAATAGCTGCTTGTGTACTTGCTGTGTATTTAGACATTTTGCTGAACCTTTTGGTTTTATTGATTCAGTCCTCACAAATGGTAGGCAGACTTCTAATATGGCCCCCATGATTCCCATATCCTGGTATCTACACTCTTGTATAATCTCCTCCAATTGGTTTTGGACTGGAATCTAGGAACTTGATTCTAAAAAAATAGAATACGATAAAGGTGATGGGGTGTCACTTCCGTGATCATGTTAAATAGACTATGACTTCCATATTGCCAGATAGCTCTCTTTTTTGATGGCTTTTATCAAATTACCATTGATAGAGGGCCCATCACTGTTAAGGAACTGAGGCCCTCTGTCCAACTACCCTCAAGGAATTGAATCCCACCAACAACCACATGAGTGAGCTTGGACGTGGATTCCGTCTCAACTGAGCCTTCAGCTGAGACCCCAGCCTTGGCTCACACCTTCATTGCAAACATAAGAGAGACTCTGAAGTAGAGGGCCCAGCTAACGATATCACATATAAACTTTGAGGTAATAAATGGGTGTTACTTTAAGCTGCAGAATTTTGGGAATGACTTGTTAAGCAGTAGTAGATAACTAATACATCACAATAACTCTGAGGGAAGTAGCATTATAATCCCTGTCTTATAGAAACCTAAATCTCAAAAGAGATTAAGTAATTTAACCAAGCATGCATACTAGTAGATACAAGAGGTAGAATTCAAAATCAGATCTGTTTGATTTACTAAACCATGTTCCTACCAACTCTATAATGCTACCATTCTGTTTAAATATTTCCCACAAGCCAGGCACTGTATAGGGAACTGGGATGCAGAGAGGAAAGACATTAAGAAGCTCACTATCTTATTGTGGAAAAATGACAACTAAAGTAATCAACAGTTGCATTAGGGTATCCTAAATGTTACATTCATTAGAGTGTTTAAATGTAAAATTATATTGCACAAAAGATGTGCATCTAACAGCATGAGAATAGGGATGAAGGTGCATCTGAATGCAGGAGGTAAATCAAGGAAGGGCTCTTCAAGATGACACCTGAACTGACTGATAGTCATGGAGGGTGAATTAAAAATAAAATTGCAAATGGAAAAAAAGCACATGGAAATACATAGAAAATGGAATATTTTCTGACTCCTGAAAAAAGTAGAAACATGTTTTTATTGTATATATATACATATATACATATCTATATTTTATAGGAAATATATATCTATATTTTATAGTAATATACGTATATACTACATATATTACACATATATATGTAATGACTTGACTCCCTTCCTAAAATACAGACCTATTTTTAACTACCTTCTCTCCACTTATTTGTTTTTATATTTGTCTAAAATAAATTAATCATATATGTGTGGTTCTATTTCTGGACTCTATTGTGTTCCATTTCCCTATGTCTATCCTTTGCCAATAGCACAGTCTCTTGATTGTTGTACCTCTCTAGTAGATCTTGAAGTCAGGTAGTATGGTTCTTCAACTTTGTTCTTTTCCAAATTTGTTTTGGGTATTCTATATCTTTTGGCTTTCCATATAAATTTTAGAATCTCTTTGTCAATTTGTACCAAAAAAAATCCTCCTGGTATTTTGATTTGTATTACATTACAGGCATAGACCAAATTTGGGAGACTAGATATTTTAACAGCATTGAGTTTTCCAATCAGTGAACATATCTCATGTACATATCTCATTTATTTGGGCTTCTGTGATTTCTTGCATCTGTGTTTTATAGTTTTCAACATGCTAATGGTACAACTATTGTGTTACATTAATACCTATTTCATATTTCATGATTTTTGTGCTATTGTAAATGATACTTGAAAAATATTTCTATTTCAAATTCATATACAATACTGGTATATAGAAACACAATTATTTTTGTATATTTGCATCCTGCAACCATATTAAACTCATTAGTTCTAGCTGCTTTTTGGCAAATTATTTGAGATTTTCTACTTAAATAATCACACTATCTATTAATAGAGAGGATTTTAATTATTTTTTCCAATCAGTATAACTGGGTTTTTTCTTTGTTTTATCATACTGCACTGCCCAGGGCCAGCAATACAATATAGAATAAAAATGGTTGATAGTGGGCACCTTTGCACTATTCTTGGTCTTAGAGAGAAAATATTCAGTCTTCCAAGTGTCTTTTTTTTTTTTTTCCAGCAAATGTCCATTTTATTTTTTGGTACTGACATAAATAAATCCATCCATACAGACATTATCTCACTTCATGTCCACAACAACCCCAGGTAATAAATATTATTGTTCCCATTCAATAGATAAGTTAACACAAGCTTGCATACAGTCATGATGCAAGTCCAAGTGTCTTTTATACTTACCTTGCTTGAGTCTACTTTTTTTCATGCAATTTCTCAAGATCTTCATTTCCTTGTATAGATCTGAATTTCTCTCTGGTATTCTATTCCTTTTGCTTGAAAGACTTCACATAATAGTTATAGTAGCACTAGACTGCCAGTAATGCATGCTCTTAGCTTTTGTTTGTCTAAAAACAGTCTCTGTTTTGCCTTCATTTTTGAAAGATATTTTCACTGGGCATAAAGTCTCTGGGTTGACTTTTTAAAAAGTATTTTAAAGATGTCACATCATTTATAGCAGCAATGTCCACAATAGCCAAACCGTGGAAAGAGGCAAGATGTCCATCGACAGATGAATGGATAAAGAAGACGTGGTATACATATACAATGGAATATTATGCAGCCATCAAAAGGAATGAGAGCTTGCCATTTGCAACGACGTGGATGGAACTGGAGGGTGTTATGCTGAGCAAAATAAGTCAATCAGAGAAAGACATGTATCATATGACCTCACTGATATGAGGAATTCTTTTTTTTTTTAATATTTATTTATTTATTTATTTGAGAGAGCAAGAATGAGAGAGAGAGTACATGAGTGGGGGAGGGTCAGAGGGAGAAGCAGGCTCCTCGCTGAGCAGGGAGCCCGATGCGGGACTCGATCCCGGGACTCCGGGATCATGACCTGAGCCGAAGGCAGTCGCCCAACCAACTGAGCCACCCAGGTGCCCGATATGAGGAATTCTTAATCTCAGGAAACAAACTGAGGGTTGCTGGAGTGGGGGGTGGGCTGGGAGGGATGGGTGGCTGGGTGATAGACACTGGGGAGCGTGTGTGCTATGGTGAGTGCTGTGAATTGTGCAAGACTGTTGAATCACAGATCTGTACCTCTGAAACAAATAATGCAATATATGTTAAGAAAAAAAAAAAAAGAAGAAGAAGAAGATAGCAGGAGGGGAAGAATGAAGGGGGGGGAAATCAGAGGGGGAGACGAACCATGAGAGACAATGGACTCTGAAAAACAAACTGAGGGTTCTAGAGGGAAGGGGGGTGGGAGAATGGGTTAGCCTGGTGATGGGTATTAAAGAGGGCACGTTCTGCATGGAGCACTGGGTGTTATGCACAAACAATGAATCATGGAACACTACATCAAAAACTAATGATGTAATGTATGGTGATTAACATATCAATAAAAAATTTAAAAAAAAGATGTCACATCAGACACAGTACCTGATGTCTGCTAAAATTCCTATCTTTTCTCCTCTGTATGTAATATATCTCTTTTCTTTGGCTAACTACAAGATTTTCTCTTTATCTTTGGTTTTCTGCAGTTTCAAATGATGTATTCAGGAGTGTGTGTGTGTGTGTATTTCTTCTTAGGGTTCTCTCAGATTCTTTAGTTTGGGATTTGATGTCTTTTGTTATGATTACTTTTAGAGAATTCTAAGCTACTTTCTCTTTGAATATTTTGTTTGTTTCATCTCTCTAGCTGATACGTAAACTGTTTGATGTCCCACAGCTCTTGGATGTACTGTCTTTTATTTATTTTTTTAAAATTTTCACTTTTTTTCTCTTCATATTCAGTTTGGATAACTTCTATTTACTTATCTTCAAGTTCACTGATTCTTTCCTTAGTTGAAGTTGTAAAAATAATACTTCATTTCTGATACTGTATTTTTACAGTATTTATTCCAATTATATTTGACACTTAGAGGAATTTTGACCTCATTGCTGAAATTAACAATCTGTGTATGTATATTTCATCTTTTTTTCTCTAGGTATTTTAACATATTGATCATAGTTATTTTAAAGATCCTATCTGCTAGTGCCAACATCTGGGCCATTTTTTGGGCCTTAGCTTTTAGTTGTTCCCATATGCCTGCAGCACAGAAGTCATTTCTCTGTCTATTCTTGTCTCCTCTGGTGATAAACTGTTGCTTGTCAAATGCTTGCTAGGGTGGCGGTAAGGGGCAGGTGTATGCTCTGTTGTGCTGGCAGAGCCTCAGTGTTAGGTAGGCTTCATGTGCTTAGGTCTTGAGGTTGGGGCTTTTCAGCACTCCTGTCCCTCCTTCTCATGGAGTGATTCTGTCTTGTGTCTGCAGCTAATCGTGTACAAGAGAGAATTTCTGATCTCGCTTCCAGTGGTGGAAGGCTTCCAATGTTGTAAGTATAGGAAACTGAATACAGGATTCTTTTCCATCTCTCCCAAAAGATAAGAGGCTTTCTTCTTCTACTCTTCTCCCAGCAGCAATGGGTCTTTCCTGTGCTCTGACAATGACAAGGTTTACTGTCCCTTCCCCAGTGGCTTAAGATTTTTGCTCCATATGAGAGAAGGATCTGAGTAGAGGGGTGAGTTTTTTTCCTTCTCTGCAGTGGTTGCTGATCATTTCCCGCACAAGAGGGCAGTTTTCTCTGGTCTGTAGCCCTATTTCCGGCAATCTTTCTAGCGAGTTCCCATTGAAAGTCTGTGGAAAGGGACTACAACTGAGTGCAAATTCCCATTGTGTCACTTCTATGTTGTCATAGTAGCCTACATTTGGCCTTTAGCAATTTAACAAAACTGATTTCTTTTTACTCTTTTGCATGATGACTGGTGTCTCTTTCTCCCATGTTATGCCATAGTTGAATCAATATGTGTGACTCTCCTCAACCTGTCCCTCTGTTGAATTCAATCTATTTGGTTGTCTTTTATCTAAATTCTTTTATGAGTCCAAGAAGAGTTATGATTTTGTATTTTATTTGTGTTTGTCTTATAGTTAGGGTAGAAGTGATGTTCTTTCCAGAATTCTGCATTCTAGACAAAACCAGAGCTACTTTTAACTTCTGAAATTGCCATTATATTATTAAAATGAAGAACAACAAAAACAGAGCTCAAGAACTGGATTATGAATTAAATGTTTATATTAATTAAATTAATAGTTCAGGACCAACCCATACAAACAGCAGACATTTGGTGGTAAATTTAAAAATTTAAATTTAAAGCTTTCTTGAATGTGAGAATAGGTCTCTGCTGTATTGTCACTAGAGATCCAAAATGTGGGAAACTGGAAAAGAGAGAAAAAAGGAGAGTAGCCAGAAGAACTGAATACCTGATAAAGTTTTGTTGTTATTGCTGTTGCTTTACAGCATGGGAGATGGGAAAAAGAGAGGAACTGAATGATAATGCAACTTTAGGAGAAGAAACTATAGACATAACCAAAGCCCTTGTTTAAGTGAGAGTTCTTAAGAAAGGCAGATTTTTCAAATGCTGGTCTATGAACAAGTGCCTAACACAGATTATTATTTCTTTCCTTTATCACAAGTCTTCCCTGATTACCCCAGCATAAGTTAACCTTTCACTCCCTAGAACTTTTCTCTTGTGGCATATCACATGACTCTCACTGATGGTTAGCATTATGTTTACATGAGCCTTACCTTTTTAATTGGAATAAAGGCTTTATGAGAGGAGAAGAAAAGTCCCATTATTATTTAGATACTCTTTAGTACTTAGCATAGTATAATTATACAGTACATTTTTAATTGGCAAAGGGCAATTAATTTTTCTCTCCAGGGGTATTAACCATTTGTTCAGTTTGTCTAGGTATATCATGGCACTGATCTCTTGAACTTCTCTGACCAAACTCTATCAGGGACTCTGATAGATATGGTTGAGCCCAGAAAACGCACAGTTGTCTCTGAATTTTTCTCAAGACCCAGCTGGCTCTTAGGCCACAGAATTTCTAAGATCTGGTTAAGTTCTTAACTTCATGCTTGGAAAAACCTGTTTAATACTTTTAAAAAAGATTTTGTTTATTTATTTGAGAGCGAGAGCACATAAGCAGGGGGAGCAGCAGAGGGAGAGGGAGAAGCAGACTGAGCAGGGAGCTCCATGTGGGGCTTGATTGTAGGACCCTGGGATCATGACCTGAGCCAAAGGCAGAAGCTTAACAACTGAGTCACCCAGGCGCCCCCAAAAATCTGTTTAGATGTATCAAGAGTGTATTATGCTAAGTGAAATAAGTCTGTCAAAGAAAGACAAATACTGTATGATTTCATTCAGATATGGAATTTAAGAAACAAACAGATGAACATAGGGGAAGGGGGAAAAAAGAGAGGGAAGCAAACCATAAGAGACTCTTAACTATAGAGAACAAACTCAGGGTTGATGGAGGGAGGTGGGTTAAATGGGTGATGGTTATTAATGAGGGCACTTGTTGTGATGAGCACTGGGTGTTATATGTAAGTAATAAATCACTAAATTCTATACCTGAAACCAATTTTACCATATATGCTAACTAACTAGAACTTAAATAAAAAATTGAAATTAAAAAAAAAGAAAAAAGACATCTGTAACCCCTTGATGTTGAACTGACTGAACATTGAGAAATTCTGCTTATAGGCTAAGGTGGGGCAGGAGAAACAGATGTTCCTGACACACACCCCTGGTCCTATTTTACCTATTTTATCACCCATCTACCTGTGTATAACTTCATAGTTTATCATTCTAAGCTTCAGAACTTGCCCTTCCCCATTTGTTGGAAATAATCTTTTTGTTGTCTCAACAAAAAGATTATTTTGTTGTCTGATTTGTTTTCTTTCCAGAATTTCCTTATATGCCTAGCTCCCTTTGGGTTGTTGACTACTTTTCAAAAACTAATAACATCTCCTTCAGGTCCCTGCACTAGAACACAAAGGCAAGCAACATCCATACTGTTTCCTCACCTGTTCAGTTCTGTATATCCCAGCTAGGAGGAAGCAGGCACACCGGATCACTTTACCTAGTCTTTGGACCATCAGCAATATCCTGATTTACTCAAGGCAGTTATTTGGCATCTATTAAAGAACAGAAAATTCACACAAGCTCTGTGTGTGTGTGTGTGTGTGTGTGTTTAGCCTGGAGAGTTGATGCCGGTAGAGAGAGGGTGTTAAGTAGATGGGGTAATAAAGGAGGATCAGAACACAGGGAAGATCTGGGGATTCTTAAGGTTGAAAAAAGGCAGGGGGTATATAGAAACACAACCTAGCATATTTTTATACAGCATTTCTCTCATGCTCCAACTTTATTTGAGGTAGTCAGTCATCTCTATTTTTACAGTTCCCTAGTGAATATTATGCAATCTCCTAAGCAACTCACCAAAGGCAGGCACCTAAGGTGGGAGAATATTTCTGGCTTATAATTAATGCATTTCTTGTTTCCATTTGCAGAAAATTTCAGAGTTTCAAATAGTTTCAGCCATAACGTACCTAACTTACAGTCAGAAGAAATCTTTTTAGAAAGTTATTTCATTGAACTATCACTCTGAATAATGTTGGAATATAACAAATAGATAATTTTCATTTATGGAGTAGAAATAGTTATTTCTTTCAAATAGTTTTCCTGCTGTATATGCTCTGGAGACATCCATTAGCAGCTCTTCAAATTCTAACTTTCTGTGGAAACTAACTTCAGGAAAGTCACTTAACCACTGAGGCCCAACATTTCTTCTCTCTACAAGGCTGGTAATAATAAGTACAGGTCAGGGCTGATATGAAAACAAAATGGTGTAAAAAATGCTCTTTGATTTTAGAGTAAGTCAGACTTATTTAATTCTCTTGTTGCCTTAGGAACTAATGAAGGCATAAAACACAGAGATGTAACTTGGAGATACTCTGTCTCATTTGAGCACAACCTAATATAGGTGCTCTGGTATAAAATAGGGATCCTGTGAATGGTTTAGATAACTTGCTGAATTAAAATGTTATCACCAAATCTACAGAAATAGAGTGACAGCTAATCCTATCATTGACCAGAATGATGACCCTGCATGAAAAGTGACTTTAATAAAAGTGGAATAAGAAAGATTCCTTGAGGGGCACCTGGGTGGCTCAGTCGTTAAGCGTCTGCCTTCGGCTCAGGTCATGGTCCCAGGATCCTGGGATCAAACCCCGCATCGGGCTCCCTGCTCAGCGGGAAGCCTGCTTCGCCCTCTTCCACTCCCTCTGCTTGTGTTCCTGCTCTCGCTGTCTCTCTCTCTGTCAAATAAATAAATAAAATCTTAAAAAAAAAAAAAAAAGAAAGAAAGATTCCTTGAAAGGAAATACCAAAAAGCAAATTGAAGATTAAGACTATTAGGATTTTTGGATAAAATAAATTATAATCTATAAGTATATAAATTAATGTATGCAGTTATAATTTGTTTTAATTGGTACAAAATAAGCACTTTTATATTATCTATACTATGTAGATATTAGATATATATAATACCACTCAAAACTTCATAAGTTTTGTAGGAAATTTTTTAAAGGATGCATGAACACTATTTATATATAGTGAGATTTTAAAATTGGTCTTGAGACATTTATTGTAATTTTGAAAGAAAAATATTTTAACAGAAGCATCTTTTATTACTATATAGTCACCTCCCTTTATTCTGTTTTCCAAAGCATTTTGTCAAGGTAAGTAGTTTGGAAAAAAATAAAGTGAAAAAACACACCAATGTGGCCTAATCTTCATAAAAATTCCATTCTTGCTAATGGAAGGAAGTAGAGTTTATAAAGGGCTATGATTAGAATAATATGTCATAACCCGAACATTTTAAATTCCATTAGGTGTAACATGATCTGTGGTACTAGTTTGGACTATTTGGGCAATACTTTCTTGTAAGAGTTTGATCACTAAAATCCCTAAATCCTTAGACCTCTTTTTAAGTAAAATAATAATATTTTCCCCCCACTCGTTTCACCTCTTAAATATTTTTACCCTTTGAAAAAAATGAACACTTTTTAAGCAATTAGTAGTGCTGCGGGTACCTGGTACAGTCATCTAGATTTGCAAAGGAAAATTGAAAACAGCCCAGCAATTTAACTGCAAATATTAGCTACTGAGCAACTCTAGCCACCCCTTCTCTTGCTATGCTGTTGCTAGGCTCCCTGCTCTTTACTGAGGATTCTCCACTTAGCACACTGCAGAGGTTGGGATCCTGTTAATTTAGCATCAGCAAGCCTTGCTTTTAAGAAACAGTGGTTTATGTTAGTTCCCATGACGACTTCTAGAAAAGATAATAAAACATTGAGAGAGCAATCCTATCTTTTTGGTCTTATGTTCATTCCTGTGCTTCTTTTGCATGTACTTTTAAATTTTAATCTATTTTTAACTGTATTTTTAATGCCATGAGAAAACTGTAACTTGATTTACAGTCCTAATTGTATTTATGTTGTAATAGAGACACTCGACTTAATCACCTGCTTTATTTACACAGCATTTATGCATATATATGTGTGTATGTGTGTGTGTATACACACACATATATATTCTCTGAGAGCCAGGATGCGCCTTCTCCTTGGGCCTTATGTCATCAGGTGCCAAGTTTAAAGACTTTGTAACTTGACTCCTGTAACTTGGCTACTGTGGTAGCAGCTCCAGAAAATGAAATTTCCACATATGCAGTTACACTTTCTCATTTCCAGTAGGACTTAATATCCTTGTGAGGGCAACTTCCCTGGTCCACTGAGGACCTGTCGAATTTCTATCCAGTTGCCCATCTTATATCTGTTCCACAGCATTTCTTAAAGTTGTGTTTTATTACAAGCTCTATGTAGTCATAATGATCCATTTAAGTGAGGATTTAGAGCTCTGCTCTTCCACATTTTCTGAAGCAGTAGTTTCATGGAAACAATTCATCCCATTTCCTTCTTCCCTTGTACTTCCTTGGGTCTTTTCTTGGCATTCGACAATATTGCTCACAGAGTTCGGAAAATGAGTATCTAGTAATAGTACCAGGAGAAATCATTATTATACCTAAGAGAAGCTAACCTTCCAAATATCAGTGTGAAAGGTATTTGTTGCCATTTGGACTATTTTCAACAAAATTTAAATATACACTTTCCAATCTGGCCAACTCCCAAGTTGGTATTACTTTTTACATTGTGCTTTAGCGAATAATTCTGTGTATTTTCTATATAACCTATTTCTTTACCACTTAGAGTGTAAAGTTCAAGTAGAAAGGGTTGAAATATGGAAATTATGAAAGCAAATTATTTGAACCATCTTCATAACTTCATTTCCTATCCAGCCCAAGCCTTATTCCAGCTGTCTGTAATTAGGATCCTGTTAACCTGTAGGACTTCTCATCCAGTTATACAATCTCTGAGGTCTCAGCTAGAGCAAGATATTAGGTGCGATTTTCCTCACTTGCAAGTGGTAAAATTATGTACATATCATATATAAATTGAAGTATAAAACCCCAAAATAGATTTTATATTAAATTTTATATTAAAATTTATATACATAAAATTGTATGCATGTATTTTTGGTTGTCATCAGAGAGAAAAATTAGAACCACAGGTGTAGAGTAAGAGTAGGGGAAGGTCCTCAGGTGTTAGCCACACCATCTTGGTAGCTCTAATTGAATGTGGTGAGGTGCTAGCAGGATTCTTGAGTTCCTTACTCCATGGGGTTTGAGCACCGCATGATGCTGTATCCTGTACCAGCCTTGGAAGTCCTCCCCTGGCTCATCCCTAACTTCGTGAATACATTCCTCATAATAAATTGTGCCTTTGGGAGTCCCAAATTTCAGCAGCAAACTCTATAAGCAGATCCCCAGCATACTCAGACTTGGGTCCTCTCAGATACTACTTTACCCAAGACTTGAACTTGACTTGTCATGTTGGTATATATTATTGTAGGAAAGTGTACTGCTTCCTTCCTGACACTTTTCTTAATTCTTGTTTGTGCCATCCACAATGTGACTCACGAGCACCTCTTAGAAAGCCCTTCCATTATGGCAATACACTTCTGGGCACTGGTTAAGTTCAACTGTAATAAACAAGAAGTCAGCCACTCAGATGGGCAAAACCCAAGAGTGGAATTTATTATAAAGTTTCAGGATGCAATGATCAGAAGCAAAGATGCCTGCTAGTCTGTGGAGTTACATATCATGCTCACTTTGCTTGTTAACAGGAAACTGCAAGGCAACTACAAACATTCTTTTCCATTTGAACTTCTTCTGATGTAATCATCTTCCATTACAGTGACAACTTCACAGCAGAAACTTGGTTTGCTTTTTTATTCTCTTCGAACAACTCTTCTGAAGGGATCAAAAGAAACTACAAGAAATTTATGAGACTCTGTCCAGCTGTAGACCCCCTGCCCCTCTATCAAAGTTGGGTGAAATTAGCTTATGGGATCAATAGTTATTATAGGAGGTGGACAGGCCAACAAGGCAAATGATTTTATAAGGCTTCTTTCCTGAGGATACCACACTAAAAACAAATTTGTTTTCACTCCAACAACCTCTTAAGGGAATTTCAGAATGTTAGTTGTTTGATGAATACTACTATTGAGAGAGACTGGGATGTTTCTAATATGCCATAAAAGGAATTGTGTTTCTGGTCTCTAGGTGAATTCTCTTGCTTCTTTTAATTGCAATTGGCATGTAATCCCTTGTGCTGTCTACCACAGAACTGTTTCTGCCTTCAACTCTTGCCTGGGGAAATAGTTTCTTGGGAAAGTATTTCAATAATTCCTAAGACTTTTTTTTTTTTAATTTTGCTCTAAAATATATGAATCTGCAATGGATAAGTGACTATGCTTGCATAACCTTATTATTAAATCCTATCACAAAATATTCTTAAAGGCCTCAGGCTAGAAAAGGATAGTTTTAACAGGAAATGTCTGTCTAGAAAGACACTTGATCACTGAGAATCAAGGAGAGACTCCCCTGGGTTGTCTTTTTCGTGAGAAAAAAAAGGAGGTTTAAATATTTTAATTAGCTTATTTTCTTTCTTTTTTTCCAGCTTTACTGAGATATAAAGGACATATAACTTGGTATAAGTTTAAGGTGTACAATGTGATGATTTGATACACGAATGTATTGTGAAATGATGACCACAAGGTTAGTTAACATATCCAGCACCTCGCATATTAACTTTTGTGTAAGAATGTTTTTTTTAGAACTTTTAATATCTATTCTCTTAGCAACCTTCAAGTATTCAATACCCTGTTGTTAACTGCAGTCACCATGCTCTACGTATGATGCTCAGAACTTATCCATCTTATAACTGAAAGTTTGTGCCCTTTGATCACCTTCAGGCAATACAAGAGAATTAAAAGTTGCCTAAAATTATAATAGAATAATAAAACTAATGATAACAATGGTATATTTATGGTAGCATATAATTGATAATTAATACTATATTTATTAGAATTGATATAACAATTAGTATAATAATACCATATATTAATATTTACATATTCTATTAATACTAACATTTTATGTATAGAATACATATTATTATAGTATAATACATTCTCATATATTATTGCTATTACTGTTAGAAATAACCTGTTGAACTTGGCACCATGAAGAGTTGGGTGATAAGAGGAAAAAAACTAAAGAAAGGAGAGAAATCTGAAAACTTACTTCCTACTTCACAATTTTATGTCCTATATTATAGAAATATCCTTTCCTGATAGAATATCAAAGAGAATAACAAAGAGCAGTTTCAAGAAATGCCTCCTTTATCTATTTGCATTTTTAAAAAAAACATTATTTGGGGAAAAGCAATTCTCGATTGCTTTTTTATTTAAATTACAATTTGGGAATCAGGAACACAATTTTAACAAATGATAATGTACAATTGTACAACTAATTCAGCTAATTAACAATAGTGGTTTGTCTCAGGGGCTAGAAGTTGTGATATAGAGGGAAAAAAAAGGTCTGCAATAGCAGCATTTCAGAGGAAAATTCCCTTTTTAGAAACAAGTTACCTGAATTAATGAGCTTAGTTGACTCGCTGACTAAATCATATCCTTTCCTCCCTGGAAACTCCTCAGACAGAAAATCCTTCAAAGGTTTCTGCTTATCCTCTGAAGTGCAGAGCAAGTCCCATTTTATTAAAAGTCTCTCCACCTTTAATGAAGGAGATTAGTTTTACTTTCACTTTTTTTCTATCCACGAATCTTTACCACAGACAAGATAACTGACAGAGAACAGGTGGTATACAAATCCTTCTAAAGCAGTGACTACTGCACACAGGGCAAATGAGCAACATAAATATGCAAATGTGGTCATTCATGTCCTTATTATCCGTAAATGTGAAACAATTAAGCGTGAAATGCTTCGGGGAATAATTGAGGTAAAATGGCTTTTATGTGCTGGGACACAATGAGATGTACTTTGGTTCTCATTTACCCATTTTAGCGTCAGTGTTGAGGACTTCACAGGAACTCTCAAGGCCTGTGGGACTCATGAATGTTAATTAACCTCAAGCAAAGACTATACCTACGAATGCAGAAAACGCATTCAAAATGCAGCTCCCTTCCCAAGCCTATAGGCTCTAAACTGAGTTAGAATTAAGGCAAGGGTCATAAACTGAAATGCCTACAAACACCAGGGGATCATCTGAAGAGACAAGGCTGTTTTCAGTTCTGGCTACCAATACCAGGTTGTCAAGTGGGGATGTGGGTCCAGGCCTTTGGATTTCTCTTTTCAGGTAACAGCATGATCTATCTGGGAGTGTCTGGAGCCCGGGGGGGGGGGGGGGGGCAGCCCGTTCAGGTCCCAGCTGTGCTGTTTGTGAGCTGGGCAATCCTGGAAAATAAGTTACTGAATCTCTCTATGCCTTAATTTCCTCATTTGTGAAATGTAGACAGTAATATGGGTAGCACTTCAGAGGACTTTTTGGAAGATTAAATATTAGAACAGCATCTGGCAGAGAACGTGATTACTATGAGCCATTATTACCATTTAAGAGAAGTCAGAAATCCAGTTTTGTATTTGGAATCTCCTAACTTTTAAATGCTAATAACTTGTTTTTCTTTTAAAATTATTGGGTCTGCTATAAATAAACCACATCCCAAGTGAAAATCTGGCCCAAGGCCCTCAGTCTGTGACTTCTGCACTTAGCTTATTTGAGCCTGCTGAAAAAGCTCTTATGAATTTCTGCTGGCTTTACGGTTTAATAGCCATTGTTCGGAATTATTTATTTGCTTGTATATTCTCTTTCCATTTGCAAAAGGACTTAGACTTTTGCTAGCTGACACTAAAAGCCATCTTTTCAACTAAACTGGTAGTCAGTAAAACAAAGAATGCACAGGTTATTTTAATAGCATGAAAATGTATAAAGAGGAGAGTAAGTGTCCCAGAAAACGAAAGCTTGGAAAACTTGTTGACACTGAAGAGAAAATGACCCCTGAGCTTCAATGGCAGCCAACACAAAAAGGGAAGTGTCAGAAATGGTAGGGACCACATTGTCCTTTAATAAAAGGAGGTAGGGGCGCCTGGGTGGCTCAGTTGGTTAGGCGACTGCCTTCGGCTCAGGTCGTGATCCTGGAGTCCCTGGATCGAGTCCCACATCGGGCTCCCTGCTCAGCAGGGAGTCTGCTTCTCCCTCTGACCCTCCTCCCTCTCATGCTCTCTGTCTCTCATTCTCTCTCTCTCAAATAAATAAATAAAATCTTTAAAAAATAAAATAAAATAAATAAATAAAAGGAGGTAGCATATCACATTGTCAAAAGACACTTCTTTCGACTTTGAACTCTAAAATTTCTAAAATGGGTCTTTGTAAAAGGAGCATTGGACAATTTAACAAAGAAGGACTTAAGTAGCAGTTGTGTTGAAAAAGTAGAGAATTTCCGTATGTAGCAGCTCCTTAATTCAGCCCTCTGAGCATGCTTATTCCTAGCCATGTAGCGGTATTTGCAAGAGGCAGAAAGAGAGGGTAAACCTGTCCAGGTATATCTGGACCACACAGAGATGAAACTTAGAAAATTTTGAGATAAGAATTGTTAGTATATTCCCCATTTTTCAGCTTTCCCAAGTATCAACAATTTTAGTATGGGTCCATATGGAAATGCTAAAGCAATATAGATATGTTTTGATTAAAAAAAGATCCGTTTACCCCACAAGGCAAGGATGTGTGTGGATTGGGGGATAGAGGGGTAAGCAAGTAGGAGTGGAGAATGCATAGGAGGTGATGAATTCTCAAACTGTAACTGTGAGCCCATTCAAGTCCTTGAAAGATTCTGGAACAGAGCTCCAGAATTCTGCAGCAAAAACAGCACAGATAACCTTATATTTGGAGATTTTTTGAGGGCAGTTACCAATTTTCTACTTCTATTACAGAAGAACTTTAATCTAACTCCTGTAGAATGGTTGATTTGGAACAGGCCTGCATCTTGACAGGTCAGCGAGGTTTAAAAGAGCAACAAAATACACCCTGAAAATGAGTTCTAGTAAGTGTACCTTTATTGTCTTTCTCCTCCCCTAGAATATAAGCTACATGATCGCAGAGATTATTGTCTGTTTAGTATTTTCAGGGCATGCAACAGTGTCTGGCACAAAGTCTGCTCTTAATAAATATTTGTTGAGTGCATGATCAGAATTGTTTGTTATTGTACATTCAGATACATACACATATGATTTTTTATTTATTTTTTAAATGATTTTATTTATTTATTTGACAAAAAGAGACAGAGAACACAAGCAGGGGGAAGGGCATAGGGAGAGGCAGAAGCAGGCTCCCTGCTGAGCAAGGAGCCCTATGACACAGTGGGGGGCGGGGGGGAGGGGGAGGGGGCTCCATCCCAGGACCTGGGACCATGACCTGTGCCAAAGGCAGACTTTTAACAGACTGAGCCACCCAGGCGCCCCCACATATGATTTTTTTAATGACAATTTTTGTTTTGGCATATTTTCTACTTTGTAGCTTTGGCCGAATACAACTGAGAAACAGGTTCATTTGATACTGAAAATAAGCTGCTTTATACACAGATGGCTCTTTAGAAAATGTTTTATTATCTTAGAACGATTATTATAGTATCAATGATCTGAGATTTACTTTCTTAAACTAACAAATGCATAAAATATTGAATGAATTAACAAATTGAAATGTCTATCATTAAAAGAAGTAAGACTTTTTCAACTCATTCATCTGTTCATTCATCATTCATCTATCACATACTTTATTGGTTATTCAGTCTGCACCAGGCATGGTGCAAAGTATTGGAGAGAAAACTGTGAGCCCACAAATCCCTGGGCTCAAGGGGGATACGCCATGATGGAAAATACTTATATAGTGCTTTCTATGCACCAGAAGCTGTTCTTCGCTTTTTGTATATATTATCATCATTTATTCCTTACAACCACTCTGTAAATGAGGTTACTATTATTATCTATATTTTGTAAGTGAGGAAATAGAAGGACACAGAGCATAATTTGCCTTCCCACAAAGGAAGTCTGGCTCCACAGCCCCTGCTTCCAACCACCATCACAGTTTCAGTTCACTTTGCTCAATAAGGAATGCTGAGCGCAGTGCTAGGCACACTGTATGTATTTGAACATGACATATTGAGTCAAATCTCTTATGGCCTAAAGGAGGAGAGGTTGTTTGGAAAGCATCAAGCACATCTGCAGAGAAGAGTTTACTCCTCAAAGCCCATAAATTATTTGGCTCCCTCACATTAAAGAGTGCAAAACATTTTTAAGCAGTCCAACTATCTCACTGGTCAGTATGTACTTGACTTTGCCAATCAGTGTGTAAATATCTAAAATTTTTCATGTGCATTAAGTGGCTGTGGAAAGTTTTTATATTAAGACAGGAACAATGCTCATTATTACTATTGCAATGAGTTGTACTGTCATCTGACAAATCAAAGGCTGTATGTATCACCTCTTGTGTTTTTAATAATTTTTTATGGGTTCTGGGTTTGACATTACAGCTAGAGAATTTACTACAAAGGACAAAACGGAATTAGATTCATTGGGGAGGCCCTTTTAGTTGCACATATACAAATTAAATTTATGCCTAAATTCTCCATATAGGAAACCTTTGTAAGACATCATTGTAAGGCCCTAAAGACAATCATTACATTTGACCCTTGAACAACATGGGTTTGAACTGTGCAGGTCCATTTACATGAGGATGTTTTTCGATAAATACAGCACAGCACTGTGAATGTATTTTTTCTTCCTTGTGATTTCCTTAACAACATTTTCTTTTTTCTAGCTTACTTTATTGTAAGAAGACAGTGTGTAATAAATATAACATAGAAAATATGTGTTAATCAACTATTTATGTTATAGGTAAGACTTCTAGTCAACGGTAGGCTATTTAATAGTTAAGTTTTGGGGGGGGGGAGTCAAAAGTTATATGTAGGTTTTCGACTGCACGTGGGTTGACCTGTTGAAGGGTTAACTGTACTTATTCTGTGCAACTGAAAGAATACTGTATTTATTTTCTCAGCATGCTTTTTGTGATCTATACTTGCCTATGAAATATGGAGTAAATGGGGATTATGCAGGCAAGTTGAGTGACTCAAGTATAGTCATACTCTAAGTTCCTCTTATTTCTCTACTACAATATATTCCTTAAAATTGCTGAAAAATCCTCTCATTTCTCTAATATATATTGCTTGAATAGGCTAAAATATGAAAAGGGGGAGAATGAGAGAAAACCAGAATGAGGAACCCATTTAATGGAAATTGATTAAAGGTCCTAGTGAGGTATTGCTTAGATGAAGACTCATAAAGCTGATATTAATGATCTTTCAGGATCTAAGAGTAGTAATTCAAATGGGAATGGCTGTCAGATGAGATAGTGCGGTCATGAAAGGAAATATATCCTTCCCTAGACACAGGGAGGAGCCGAGGAATCTCTTCCATTTTCCTACTTTTAGGTACACGATTTGCATGCTAAAAATCCTCACCAATGAGAACAGTTCAACTAGGAGAGATGCACCAGATACACACTTGTGCTGGCTCCTGGGCCTTGTCAGTCCTGCTGGGCTGCTTTGTGTAACTTGGCATGGTGATGTGTTCAGACAGGATGGATCAAAGTGCCCAAGAGCCAACTGTGAGAATTCAAAGGCAAAAGGCTTCAGATGATCTGGAATGTATCTTGGTGTAAAGCTTCCTGGTGTTTTAATTTCTTGTAACATTTTACCTTTGGGGGCTTTGCAGAATTTAACTATGGTTGAAGTTAAGTGCTCAGCTGGGTGTCTGCTTCTATCATTTTTCCTAATGAATGCAGTATGAGAAATTGGATTATCTTACTTGGATTTTCTTACCTATTTGTCTAAGCTCTTCAAATCTTTTCACTGGAACAAATTCACTGAGCCTCTTCCTGCTTCTGTGGGGGAATAAGAGATACAGGGATGCCCTTAACTGCTAGATAAATCTGGCTACTTAAGTGAAAAACCACAGCTGGATGTTTGCTCCAAGCAATATTATGAAAGTGGGTTAAGACAAGAAATATAGGGCCTTATTAAAATTTCAAGGTCGATTGAGACAGCCAAGATATAATGAATGGTATTGGAGTTTGGCCAGGTCAATGGTGTTAAAACTCACTCAAAGACAAAGATAAATTTGAGGCCTGGGCCTTTGTTTAACCTCCCATCCAAAAAATGATTCTTCTTTGCCAAAACTTTTGATGATATTCCAGAATATTGTTTAATAGGTAACTCCAAAGCAATGCTGCCTTCAATTTAATCACCTTGGACTCTGTAGAACCCAGGTGTTAAGGAGAAAATTAGATAATTTTTATCTTTATTTCCTCTTTTCTTATTTATTAAATCATTGAAACAAAATAGCATATTAAAACATTTAAATCACAAAATGAAATGGTCAGCGTATGGAAGAATATTAAAGAAACAAATGTCTTCATCATGGAAAAGTACACAAAAATGAAATCTTAATTCTCTTGTTGAATTTGGGATGCATGGCTATGAAAAAGTTTTATAGTCATCATATAGGTAACATTTTTGTGTTAAAATAAAATTATGATAGCTTTAATAAGAGGAGACCTACAAATTTCACTATTGGTCAAAATTCACCCAAATAACAGGATTACATATACATCTTTCATCTTATGAAACTTACTCTAACCTTTAACCCCAGACCTCAGTGATAATATTCTTAACTTAAAATAAAATATTCTATGAATATGGAAAACAAAAAATCCATCCCACTATTCTTTCAATGTACTTACTGAATGGACTTAAGTTATTTTTAAGGATCTTCTAAATATCATCTTCACTGATAATTAGAAAGTAGAATTTCATTATGCACATTTATAATTGTCTTGATGCTACCTCTAGGACATTGTTTTTCAATTTGCTTTTACGTATATTCTTAGAATTGGAAAGAATCAAAGAGGTCATCTAGTCCAACCTATCACTCAGTGCAGGACCTCTTCTTTCCTACCTATGAAAAATAATTCCAATCATGCAGAACCTTGTTTCCTCAAATGGTGCTTGTCGCATTTGTATATGGCTTTAGTTATTTGAAAGTCATTCCTTTTATTGAGCTGAATTTTGCCCCTATTACTACCCACACAGGTTCTAGTTGTCTCCTTCAGAGGAAAGTAACAAATTTACTGAGCTACGAATGTATGAAGTGTACACTTTTCTGTTTGTGTGTTATACTTCAATAAATTGCTTACAGGAGACAAAAGCAAAAAAAAAAAAAAAGAAGTGAAATCACTATATCTGAGTTACTGCAGTTTTTCAGTAGGAGGTAAATCGCAGCTTTGAGAGAGATGTTTTTAAATAAAACCCATTGAGGAAAGCAAAAAAACACAGATAGCTTTTAACCAGTTGAATATCTGTGACACTTATGAAATGTTTCATTCAGACCTTCCTTTTTGGGGTCAGATGAACATCAGAGAAATTAACAACAAGCCTGAAATTTACAAAGATGCCTCTCAGATGCATCAAAAGATGCATCTACTTTTGTCAAGAAGTTTTGACAGAGTTTTGGATTGAGGAATCCTTCATATAAAAATCATTGTAACTGAGAGTGAGATGTGAGCAAAAATGAAGAGAGAGGGAAAGAGAGATTAAGCATGAAGAAAGAGGAGAGTAGATTAGGTTAATCTCTACCTATAGAGCAGCGATCTAATAACTACCTGGAAAAATTAAAAAATAATAAAGAGATCTTGATCTAAACTGTGAGTCCAACTTAAATAAAAATAGACTTCTTTGTAGAGAGCAGATTATTTTGCTTGGTTGGACTTTAAAAATCTTAAGCGATTGCCTAGTATCTGCATCATTGGGTGATACTTGGAAAGTCCTGAAGTTTTCATATGTGCCAAAAAGGGCCTACCCACACTCAGCCTTATCCTATCCTTTTTTTCCCTCCTCACATATTATGAGAGATAAACTGGGGAAGTCAAAATGGAAAAAACAATTCAAAAACATTGTTATATGTCAACAAAACCTGTGCCCTGCCTTGAGAAGCTAACTCAACAAGGATAGCTATATGACAACATCTAACTGGTAAAGTTACTTTTGTCGCAAACCAATGAACTAAAAATACTCATTTGACTCAAAGATAATGCCAGAGGGAAACACTAGGCACAGAGACAGGGCCACCTTATTTTAAGCTATGAAGTGCTTGTAGTCACGTTCCCAATACCTTGCACAGAGTTGGCATGATCCATTAAAAAAGAGATCATGTGAAATTATAAAAAAGAGTTCAATCAAATTTTAAAAGACTTCATTTTTTTTTAAAGATTTTATTTATTTGACAGATAGACACAGGGAGAGAGGGAACACAAGCAGGGGGAGTGGGAATGGGAGAAGCAGGCTTCCCGCTGAGCAGCGAGCCCAATGCGGGGCTTGATCCCAGGACCCTGGGATCATGATCTGAGCCGAAGGCAGACACTTAATGACTGAGCCACCCAGGCGCCCCAAAAGATTTCATTTTTAATAAAAGGATTTCTCACAAAAATACAAGCTCTTATAACGCATTTGAATTTTTCTTTGCAAATATTTACATTCTTGACAAGAAGAAAGTTGGAACTGAGAAACTTAAAGATGTTTTATTGAAGATCAATCAGAACTATACAGAACACATTTTTCAAATTATGATATGTCAACTGGCATGGAAAACTTATCAAAATTGGCATAGACCATAATTGGGGCAAGAATTCTGAACCTCAACTAATTATATTTGGTTTAGGAGAATGAAAGAATCTTCCGAGGATTCATTACTGTTTTTAGCTGCTGAGAGCAAAATTTTACCTGATATGTGGACTGATGATCAATACTTGCCCTGAGAGTCCTGAGATTTGATTGAAGCTTCCACTGAATAGTTTCAGCTCTTATATCCAACAAATATTTGTTGGGCCTCCTATTATGGCCAGGCACTGTGCTCGGTCCTGGAGCTATATAATCAGCAAGACATTCAAAGCCTCTTTCATGGTGGACAATTCTAGTCAGGGCTGGGAGGAGGGAGCTAAAATATAAACAGAAGTGTGTGTGTATGTGTGTGTGCATGTGTGTGCATTCACGCAAGCACGTGTGCATTGATCATGTAGTAATAAATAATATGAAGAAAGTGATGCAGGTAAGGAAATAAAGTATGTGTATGTATATGTTGGGGTGTAGAGTGGGGTCATCTTATTTAGTGAAGTCCAGAAAGACCTCTCTGGAGAAGTGGCATTTGAACAAAGATCTAAAATTATAAATGAAACACCATCATGGTGACTTGGAATCTTCCAAAAAGAGAGAAAAGTAAATGTAAAGCTGCCAATTCAGGACTAAGTTTGGCCTAATCAAGTAACTCAGAGAATCCAGTCTAGTTTGAGAAAATAGAGTGAGAAGTCAGGAAGTGAGTTTGGAGAGGAAGGCCAAGGTGAGATCATACAGGGGCTTGTAGAACATGTTAAGGAATATGGGTTTTACTCAGTGTAATGGGAGCCATTGGATTGTTTGAATGAAAGACTTATATGATCTATTGTACATTAAAAGTTACTTCAACGGCTGCATAGAAAACGAATTTAGGAAGTTAAGAATAGAAACATCCAAAAAAGCTAGATAGCTATTGCATTAGTCAAGGTAAGAGATGACAGAGGCTTGTTCTCAAGTAGAAATGGGAGAGGTGGGAAAGCTTGGTCATGCTTGGGATACATCTTGAAGGAGAAGCCTATATAACTTGAAGATGAATTGAATGTGAAGTTAAAGAAAGAGAGAAATCAAATATGACTTCTTAGATTTTTGGCCAAACTGGGTGAATGTTGTTAACATTATCAAAATGGGGAAGAAAAAGTATTTTTGTTATTATTATCAATGGTACTGAGAGGTCAAGTAAGATGAGAACCAAAAATTAAGCTTTGAGTTGGCAAAATGGGAATTGTTGACAAAGTTTTCACTGAAGCTATGGGGACAGCCTGACCAGAGAGGGTTAAGAGAGTGAGAAAGTAGAGTAAGTATAGACATCTCTCTGGAGGAGGTTGGCATAGAGAAGTAGGATGGTACTGGAGATGCATTCTAGAGACCTTTTTTTTTTTTTTTTGGATGGGAGATAAGCAAGTTGATGAGAGTGATTTAGAATAGAGTAGAAATCAATGATGTAAAATTTAGAAGAAATAACTGGTAAAGGAGAGTCCTTGAGTCACTGAGGATCCAATGCATAACTAGAGGGCCTTGGGTGAGAGTGTAGTATGGGAAGGTAGTCCAAACGTGGGCAGAGGTGGTGAGTAATGAAAAACAGGTAAATGGGCACATCTCAGAGAGTCAAACTGCCCTGAGCACTCAGCATCCCTGCAAATTCTTGCTGGGTGTGCCAAGAATGCAAGACCCTAAACATTCTTTACCTGGGCCAATATTCAGGGTGGTTTTTTACAGCAAGCAACTTTGAGGGATGCAGGGCAGACTTTTGAAAAATCAACCCCCAAATATTTTTTTAAAAGATTTTATTTATTTATTTGAGAGAGAGAAAGGGAGGAGGAGCAGAGGGAGAAGAACAAGCAGACTCCATGCTGAACACAGAGCCTGATGGGGTCTCGGTCTCACGACCCCAAGACCATGACCTGAGCCGACCCACTGAGACACCCAGGTGCCCCAATCCCAAAAGATTTTTAACTCTATCTCCTTCACCTCTTTCTGGTCCACACCCCTTATTGAGGTAGTTAGGGCACAAAATATAGCCATCACCAGATAAATATCTTGTGTAGGCCGCCTCCTGGGTAATGATCAGGATGAAAGGAGAGAAGGCTCATACAGATTATTTTGAAAATTCATAATTCTGCCCTTACTGTTAATGAGCCTGAAGTTTCTTTCTTTCCCCTAATGACAATACCAGGCCAGCTTGGTTTATATACGCTCTGAGTGGCAGCCCACCTAAAGGAGAGACTAAAGGATTTAGACTTAACTCTGATTAGGCTATGTAGATTCTTTTATTGAATTAACATGGTCCTAGATCATTAAGACAATGACCACTTGGTTGAAAATATTGCCCACCAATTCTACTTACAATGACTCAGGTGGACCAAGTTGGAAAATATAATGGGGATTGCTGTAAATTTTTAAAATCGCTTTTTCCTACTTATATCTGACTCCTCTCACTGACAGGTATTGGTTCAAACAGATGACTGGGGAAAAGGTAAAGTTACAGCTACTGGGCTGGGACACACCAGTTTCAAGGCCATGGAAGGAGAACAACAATCTTAGTGCCTGAGGACAGGACACTTTATACCCCAAGATGGTTCAGGGGAAGGGAGCAATTCATATTCTCCTCGTCCCCTAGACTCAGCATTGCAGACTGGCAAACTGTCATATGGTCTAACTGAATCTAGCAGCATCTGCAGCTGACAGTTTAACTCACTACTGGATTTGTCTACATGCTATAAAAACTCTGAGGACACAGCAGATCCTAAACTGCTCTGCCATCCTGACATCATCAGTGGCAGTTTCTGAACCTGTCCTCTTTTCAATCTTGTATGCGTACAATGGATGGGCCTCTATAATCTTGTGTCAATCCTAATGATACAAATTTATATGCTTCTCCTGATGCCCAAGTAGCTTTGGGTTGCCACACATAGAAATCAAGGCTGCAACTATTCAGTGACACTGCCCAATGTACCACATTAACCAAACCAACATAACCATCATCTAAATCAAGTTCAACAACAAATTCCAAACTGGAGTGAAGTGTGTTCCTTTGTATTATATATTTGTATGTAAAAGAATGTCCTTCTTTTGAGGGTGAGGTTTACTCATCTTTTGTCCCTGTATTAGTAATGACATCAAAGAATCAGCAGGTGGGTCTCAATGCCCTTGCATAGGTCACAGACTGGCTTTAGACTACATCATGGCTATCTGAAATAAGACCTGCTGGTACCCCTGGGATTTATTCAGTTGCTGAGTCTAGGACCTTGGGGAGTAGAGTTGAAGTCAATATTACATGCTGACCTCATCCTATTTCTTAGAGTCTTGTTGACAGTATCCTTAATTAAATGCTGTATGAGGCAAATAAAACAGATTTGGTCCCAACCTCTGACAGTCAGATTAATCAGGGTGGCTAATGGAGTGGCATATTTCATATGAAAATTCAAGTTTAGCCACGAACGTGTACAGCAACGGGATGGTTTGCTGGAAGAAACAATCAATTTTGGGCTTTGTGCGTCCTTGCAGGCTCTTGCTAAGAATGCCAAGAATGCAAGGCCCTGACTGCTCCATGCCCAGGCCATTTCTTGGGGTTGGTTTGATAGCAAGCAAATTTGAGGGATGAAGTAATTAATGTCTCCCTCTCAGACAAAGAGTAGGTTTCATACTGCTTGCTATAAAAACAGTGAATTCCCCAACTCAGTATTCTTTGGTTGTGTCTGTGTAGTACTCATCTGGCCCATATGTATAATGTCAACTCTGTAGGGCTTGGGTGAAAGAGCAATTGAGGTCAATCTGATGCTCATGCTGCTTGCTGTGTGGGCCTTTTTTATGACTCAAAAATCTTATGTCGTCTACCAACATCCATGAAGCATTACCACACTAAGTTATGAGCTTGTAATTAGGGTAAAATCAAATCCAACAATAGGTTTAGTAGAGGGGAGATGAGGTAGTTCTTCTCAAGTGAAATCAGAAACTTGAAAATCCACTTAGAGTAACAAAGAGGGAGGAGTATTGGAGGTTTGAAGAAAGAGAAAGTACAAATGGTCACCTTGGGAAGTAGAACTCCAAAAGGATTGTTGTCTAGTGCTAAGAGCTTCTTTGAGATGGGGGTCATAAACTTAAAGTGATACTCATCAGTGCAGTGGGTGACTTGTCAGTTTTTCTCTAGCCCCATTCAAATTGCTTGTAGGTGTGGAGAAGGTAGAGTGTTAGGTTTAACCATAAGTGTACTTTTGCCAGGTAAGTACAATAGAGAGAGACAGGATCAGGGTTGCTGACAGTAGATGCAAGGGAATATAGTATTAGACCATGAAATTCAAGCTGAGATAAAGGATGAGGCAATTAGTAAAAAAAAAAAAATGGTTAGAACAATTGACTAGGAACAATTAAAAAAATCTTGGAGTTAAGAGAACTGGAAAAATAGAGGTTATGGTTAGACAATAGAATGATGGAACGTGCGTTATGTTAGTGAGGTTATTGGTGATAATAAAGCTGTGACCAGAGTGGGTAGAAGTTGTGGGGTGGCAGTCATAGTCATTAGAAATAAGTAGGCCAGTGGGAGATAATGGGTGCATGGACTTTCTGCATGGGTGTTGAAGCTTCCAAGAATGATGAAAGGAGTATGATTTTAAGATCTTCAGTGACAGAGGGGAAGGTACCAGGAGGTAGAAAGAAGGTTGCAGCAAGGAGAGATAGTGGGTGGCATTGTCTAAAGACACATGCTTTAAAATAAATTAAGATTTTTAAAATTAGTTTTAGAAGTAGAATTTAGTGATTCATCAGTTGCATATAACACCCAGTGCTCATTACACCAAGTGTCCTCCTTAATGCCCATCACCCAGTTATCCTTCCCCCCACCCACCTCTCCTCCAGCAACCCTCAGTTTGTTTCCTAGAGTTCAGCATCTCTTATGAAGGAAAAGCGAATGCTTCATTTTCAGTAACATATAGCATCCCTCTCAATTTTCATCTTATTTTAAACAGATGAACATAAGGGGAGGGAAGGAAAAATAAAATAAATTGAGATTTCGAGTGAAGAAAGAGGAGTAACTGCCTAGAAGTAGCAATGAAATGAGAAGGACACTTAGTTTATTTTCAGAACATAGGATTTGGAAGAATAGAAAACGGCCCTCATTTGAAAGGGTTGCAGAAGAAATAGGATCCTGAGAAAATAGCTGGATTTCAGCTAAACCAAGTAGGTGAAAGAAATGTTTGGGTAAGAGGTTAAGGATATTGCTTATTGAGCTTAGGTGAAAGAAACGTTTTGATAAGAGGTTAAGGATATTAGTAATTGAGCTTAGAGTAAAGCTTGAGATCTTTAGCACATAGTGGGCAGTCCAGAAAAGGGTGGGAAATTGGATAAAATTAAGCCATACACAGAGCATTTTGGCATAAGAGACAAGAGACTGAGGCTCAATGGACCTGGCATGAAAGGACCTGAGATGCCTGGGCATCTAGGGATGACTGAGGTAAGCCCACCTGTAGGTCATGGCAAAGAGATCCAACTCTTCTGTAAGAGGTTTAGTTAATCTAAGGCTTTGAATATCTTCCCTAGAACTGGGACCACAGCTGATCAGGACTTAAGTAAAACTCCAAGTGAATGTGACGTGGAGGTGGTTGGGAGGAAGATGTGGGGAACAAAGGTATTTCTGAAGTGTCTTCTGTGTTAATGTCAGAAGATAGACCCTCTCAACAACCACAGCAGCGAACTTGGGCATAAAAGCTGTAACCATTGATTAGGTCAGGTGAAGGTCACTGATACTGTTCTTCCTAATGATTAGCATGTGTAGGGAAACTTTTGGGGATCTTGGGCGGCTAGAAATGGTGTCAAAATGGCCATCCTCACAAGCAGTAAATATACGTATGCAGGTGACCAGGTCATATGAAGGTTTGCAATATTGTTTACTGCAAACATAATTCCTCATATCTTCAACCTCTTCTCTGAATGTTTTGTTCAATTTCTTGCACTAATAAACACCTGCATATTATTAGAAACTGCTACTGCTCTTACAGCTCTTTCAAATGGTGGTGGCCCACATCTCTCACATGAAAATAGGATCTTGATATGAAAATGTGCTATTCAGGTCCTCGAAGTTGCAAGGACAGCTCCTATGGAATGGCAATGTGGATTACTGAGAATTTAATTATTAATTTCCTAGTGAAGAATTTATAATTGTGTTATTCTTTTGTTTCAGAAAACTAGTCTTTTTCTAATGCATGTTGGCTGACATATTTGATTTGGAGAGCTGGCATCTCTCTGCTGATTATTCATTTGAGAGCTTTTCCTTAGGTCTTTTGATTTCAAGTCAACAAAACGACACTAACCTGATAAACAGCCAAGACCCTTGATGCCATGGTTATCTATCTTTGTCATTAGGGTATCACAGACATGCCCATTCTTTGTATTTGTTCTATATTTGGTCTACCAAATCATGACCATTATATTTTCCTACTAGCTATAATATCTTCATAGATAGCAGATAGTAAGCACAATAAACATGATTTTCAGAATTAACCTATGTATAAGTAGGTGGTACACTTTTCCTAATTGTTGTAGCGGCCATGGCAAAACCAAAAGTAGTACAAGCAGAAATGTGCTCATACACACTACGAATAGTTTTGTGTATAGAATATGCATAACAAAGGCAAAGGAAGCAAATTAGATGCATCTACTGGAACACTAATGCATGTTTTATTAAGTATATAAAGATTGAAGCAACATTTGATCTTTTAGAGCAATAGTTTTATATGTATATCTAATATCTGTTCAAGTTATTTAGGATCTATACTCTCAAACGTGAAATTGTAAATAAGAAAAACAGTACATCTCTAAGAACAACAATAAGCCTAAAACATAAAGCCAGCAAATGAACAAATTCTATTGAACATCTCTCTTTAGGCAGGAGATGTTGACTGTCCCATATCCCTCAATGCATGAATAGATGACACTTTCAACGTTATATGTTTGGCCCTATATGGCTGTTTCAGTTGGATTTAGGTAAAGTGAAAGGATTTCATTTTTAAGGAAAAGTGAATGCTTCATTTTTAGTAACTTTGTACTGGAAACAGATGAACCTGAGAATTGAGAACTCCTGTGTACAGTCACTTTGCCAGGTGGCTCTCATCGGGGTGTTTATTGTTAAAAACCCCGCTATTTCTGCCTGAGGTTTGAAGCCAGGACTTCACAAGATCCCCTGCTGCACTCAATTCTTTCCATGCAGAGAGCAGATGGGTGAAGGCAAATAAATCCCAGCCTCAGAGGCAACAATGTAGCATTCCAGAGACCAGTGATGGTGTTGCTTTTAGTTGGAGTAAATGCTAATTGGAGTTGGGAGTGAAAGCTAGAATTGAAAACTGGACTTGGTTTATGAGACAGTTGGGAAACTTGTGAAAGGTATTATCACTACCATATTTTGATAAACAGAGACAATTAAGCTTGGTTGGTTAGAACAGGATGCTTCGAGGGTAAGCACACGGGTCATGAGATCCTGTCTTAATTTTTAGAAGTAACATGGTCCTTCGTATTAAAAAAGGCTAACTTATCATTGGATTTGGATTCTTATAATTTCCAATAAATTCCATCTGGCATAAATAGCATGAATAGGTCCTCTTCGGATTTGACTGCTTTTTTATGGCTTCACTGTGGCAGTTATTATATTGTATCTTGTATTTTTGTGCATCTTTTTCCTCATGGTTTTTCAGTTTCCTTCAGGAAGACATCATGTATTTTCATCACTATATCCCTAGAACTGAGTCCATTGCCCCAAACTGGAAAGCTAAAACATAATAGGAAGAAGCAGCCAACATTCCTTCCAGTAACGGTCAAGGATGGTCATACAAAATAAAGCTAATTTACTGATTTTGGAATGGACCAAACAGTATTATTCAACTACAGGCCTTCTTTAATTATACATTTATTTAACTTTCCATTAAAATTATGTGAATATGTGGGTTTAAATAAATGTATCAACCTTTAAATCAAGTGTTTATGCACCATTATTATGTCAGTTTGAGCGCTGCAGCTATGGGCACAAAACAGTTATGACAGTATGTGAAGATATTTTGCCAAAGAAATTTTATTTAAAGATTTTGGGGAATTAGAGAATAGTAACCATTACTGCAACTAGACCCATGAGCTTCCAAGTCATTAAAATACCTAAATGGATCTTCATATTTTTCTCAATTATCTCATTGAATGAGACTTTTGGTTTCTCTGGGCCATGACAACTTGCTTTACTTGTTGTAATTCCCAGAAGAAACCCTGAATAAAAGCTAGTCCTTCTTCAGAGGGGCTTGGATCTTCTCACCAGAATACTCTGCCTCCTTGTTTTCACTATTTCTCACTTTCTGTAACCTCAAGCTTTCTTTATTTCTATCTCCCTCAGTATGTCTTCCAGGACTCTGAGTTACTTTCTACTCTAGTATAGTTCACTTTTAATTATAAAAAGTTAGAAAATTATATTGCATATGCAACCACAACCATTTTCAATTTGGAAGGTAATTCTAATTGTAGTGAGGAGTAATAAATACATCCTTAATTATAATAAAAAAGAATAATTTGTAGCTATATTTAACAGCTCTAGTGGTTTCTTTGAATGGAATTCTCTCATTAAATGTATTAAAAAACTTACATTTTTTATCATGATGGAAATTTTATTTTAATCTAACAAGGGATAGAATTTCAAAAATGCATGGCTTGTAAAAAATAAACTGTGTGGAATTTATATCATTAGCAGAGAACAGTGGGAGCCCCAATGGCACCAGATGAACTGAGCAGACCAAAACAACACTGCAACAACTCAGCAGTTAAACTGGTCATTGGACCCACAGCCCATCAAAATAGGCCAGGACCTATTTATCAAAACTAAGCAGGTGAGTTGGACACTTAACCGTCTGCTAAAATTTAAAAACATTCTGGTAGGACTTGGGAGTCTCCTAAAGTAACATCCCAAATGTCCAGGGTTCAATTGAAAATGACCGATCATACCAAGAACTAGAAAACCACGATTTGAGTGAGAAAAGAAAATAAACTAAAATCAACACTGAGTTACATCGGATGTTGGAATTACCTGACAAGGATTTTAAAGAAACCATCATAAAATAATTTAATAAGCGATTACAAATTCTCTTGAGATAAAGACTTCCTAAATTTGGCAAAAGACATAAATCCAGATTTGAAAAGCTGAATGAAACCCAAATAGAACAAACCCAAGTAAATTTACACCAAGACACGTCATAAATTTTGAAAACTAAATACAGGGTCGAAGGTATTATCACTACCATGTGTTTTCTTTCCAAGCAGCCAGAGAAATGATGCATTACTTCTATGGCAACACCAATTTCAATGACACCAGATTTCTGATTTTAAACAATGGAGTGTAGAAAGAAGTGGTATACTGCTTCAGGTCTTTTCTGATTTGTTTAGAGTATATTTCCTGGGGACGTTGTTACCCTGTTAGCATTTTATTCTCTCATTAATCTATTCTCCTCTGCACAAAATGACAAGACGGAAAAAATCACCTCAACGAAAAGAACAAGAAGTAGTACCGACTGCCAGGGACCTACTCAATACGGACATTAGTACGATTTGGATCTAGAGTTCAGAGTCATCACTTTTAAGATACTAGCTGGGCTTGAAAAAAGCATGGAAGTTATTAGAGAAACCCTTTCTGGAGAAGTAAAAGAACTAAAATCTAACCAAGTCGAAATCAAAAAGGCTATTAATGAGGTGCAATCAAATATGGGGGCACTAACTGCTAGGATAAATGAGGCAGAAGAAAGAATCAGTGATATAGAAGACTGATGGAAAATAAAGAAGCTGAGAAAAAGAGAGATAAACAACTACTGGATCATGAGGGCAGAATTTGAGAGATAAGCGATACCATAAGATGAAACAACATTAGAATAATTGGGATCCCAGAAGAAGAAGAAAAAGAGAGAGGGGCAGAAGGTATAATGGAGCAAATTATAGCAGAGAACTTCCCTAATTTGGGGAAGGAAACAGGCATCAAAATCCAGGAAGCACAGATAACCCCTCTCAAAATCAATAAAAATAGGTCAACACCCCGACATCTAATAGTAAAACTTACGAGTCTCAGAGACAAAGAGAAAATCCTGAAAGCAGCCTGGGAGAAGAGATACGTAACCTACAATGGTAGAAACATTAGATTGGCAACAGACCTATTCACAGAGACCTGGCAGGCCAGAAAGGACTGGCAGGATATATTCAGAGCACTAAATGAGAAAAATATGCAGCCAAGAATACTATATCCAGCTAGGCTGTCATTGAAAATAGAAGGAGAGATAAAAAGCTTCCAGGACAAACAAAACCTAAAGGAATTTGCAGACATGAAACCAGCCCTACAAGAAATCTTGAAAGGGGTCTTCTAAGCAAAGAGAGAGCCTAAAAACAACATAGACCAGAAAGGAACACAGACAAGGAACAGTCACCTTACAGGCAATACAATGGCACTAAAGTCATATCTTTCAATAGTTACCCTGAATGTAAATGGGCTAAATGCCCCAATCAAAAGACACAGGCTATCGGATTGGATAAAAAAACAAGACCCATCGATATGCTGTCTGCAAGAGACTCATCTTAGACCCAAAGACACCCCCAGATTGAAAGTGAGGGGGTGGAAAACCATTTACCATGCTAATGGACACCAAAAGAAAGCTGGGTGGCAATCCTTATATCAGACAAATTAGATTTTAAACCGAAGACTGTAATAAGAGATGAGGAAGGACACTATATCCTACTTAAAGGGTCTATCCAACAAGAAGATCTAACAGTTGTAAATATCTATGCCCCTAACATGGGAGCAGCCAATTATATAAGCCAATTAATAACAAAAGCAAAGAAACACATCGACAACAATACAATAATAGTGGGGGATTTTAACACCCCCCCTCACTGAAATGGACAGATCATCTAAGCAAAAGATCAACAAGGAAATAAAGACTTTAAATGACACAGTGGACCAAATGGACTTCACAGACATATTCAGAACATTCCATCCCAAAGCAACGGAATACACATTCTTCTCTAGTGCCTATGGAACATTCTCCAGGATAGATCACAGCCTAGGTCATAAATCAGGTCTCAACCAGTACCAAAAGATTGGGATCATTCCCTGCCTATTTTCAGACCACAATGCTTTGAAACTAGAACTCAATCACAAGAGGAAAGTCGGAAAGAACTCAAATACATGGAAGCTAAAGAGCATCCTACTAAAGAATGAATGGGTCAACCAGGAAATTAAAGAAGAAAAAAAAATTCATGGAAACCAATGAAAATGAAAACACAACAGTTCAAAATCTTTGGGATGCAGCAAAGGCAGTCCTAAGAGGAAAGTATATAGCTATACAAGCCTTTCTCAAGAAACAAGAAAGGTCTCAAGTACACAATCTAACGCTACACTTAAAGGAGCTGGAGAAAGAACAGCAAATAAAGCCTAAACCCAGCAGGAGAAGAGAAATAATAAAGATCAGTGCAGAAATCAATGAAATAGAAACCAAAAGAACAGTAGAACAGATCAACGAAACTAGGAGCTGGTTCTTTGAAAGAATTAACAAGATTGATAAACCCCTGGCCAGACTTAACAAAAAGAAAAGAGAAATGACCCAAATCAACAAAATCAGGAATGAAAGAGGAGAGATCACAACCAACACCAAAGAAATACAGACAATTATAAGAACATATTATGAGCAACTCTATGCCAGCAAATTAGATAACCTGGAAGAAATGGATGCATTCCTAGAGATGTATCAACTACCAAAACTGAACCAGGAAGACATAGAAAACCTGAACAGACCTATAACCACTAAGGAAATTGAAGCAGTCATCAAAAATCTCCCCCAGAAGCAAAAGCCCAGGGCCAGATGGCTTCCCAGGGGAATTCTACCAAACACTGAAAGAAGAATTAATACCTATTCTTCTGAAACTGTGCCAAAAAATAGAAATGGAAGGAAAACTTCCAAACTCATTTTATGAGGCCACCATTACCTTGATCCCAAAACCAGACAAAGACCCCATCAAAAAGGAGAATTACAGACCAATATCCCTGATGAACATGGATGCAAAAATTCTCACCAAAATACTAGCCAATAGGATCCAACAGTACATTAAAAGGATTATTCACCACGACCAAGTGGGATTTATCCCTGGGCCGCAAGGTTGGTTCAACATCCGCTAATCAATCAACGTGATACAATACATTAACAAAAGAAAGAACAAGAATCATATGATCCTCTCAATAGATGCAGAAAAAGCATTTAACAAAGTACAGCATCCTTTCTTGATCAAAACTCTTCAGAGTATAGGCATAGAGGGTACATACCTCAATATCATAAAAGCCATCTATGAAAAACCTACAGCGAATATCATTCTCAATGGGGAAAAACTAAGAGCTTTCCCCCTAAGGTCAGGAACGCGGCAGGGATGTCCACTATCACCACTGGTATTTGACATAGTATTAGAAGTCCTAGCCACAGCAATCAGACAACAAAAAGAAATCAAAGGCATCCGAATCAGCAAAGAAGAAGTCAAACTCTCACTCTTTGCAGATGATATGATACATGTGGAAAAACCAAAAGACTCCACCCCAAAACTGCTAGAACTCATACAAGAATTCAGTAAAGTGGCAGATATAAAATCAATGCACAGAAGTCAGTGGCATTCCTATACACCAACAACAAGACAGAAGAAAGAGAAATTAAGGAGTCGATCCCATTTACAATTGCACCCAAAACCATAAGATACCTAGGAATAAATCTAACCAAAGAGGCAAAGGATCTGTACTCAGAAAACTATAAAATACTCATGAAAGAAATGGAGGAAGACACAAAGAAATGGAAAAACGTTCCATGCTGATGGATTGGAAGAACAAATATTGTGAAGATGTCAATGCTACCTAGAGCAATCTACACATTCAATGCAATTCCCATCAAAATACCATCCACTTTTTTCAAAGAAATGGAACAAATAATCCTAAAATTTGTATGGAACCAGAAAAGACCCCGCATAGCCAGAGGAATGTTGAAAAAGAAAAGCAAAGCTGGCGGCATCACAATTCCAGACTTCCAGCTCTATTACAAAGCTGTCATCATCAAGACAGTATGGTACTGGCACAAAAACAGACACATAGATCAATGGAACAGAATAGAGAGCCCAGAAATGGACCCTCAACTCTATGGTCAACTAGTCTTCCACAAAGCAGGAAAGAATGTCCAATGGAAAAAAGACAGTCTCTTCAACAAATGGTGTTGGGAAAATTGGACAGCCACATGCAGAAGAAAGAAACTGGATCATTTCCTTACACCACACACAAAAATAGACTCCAAATGGTTGAAAGACCTCAATGTGAGACAGGAGTCCATCAAAATCCTAAAGGAGAACACAGGCAGCAACCTCTTCGATCTCAGCCACAGCAACTTCTTCCTAGAAACATCGCCAAAGGCAAGGGAAGCAAGGGCAAAAATGAACTAATGGGACTTCATCAAGATAAAAAGCTTTTGCAAAGCAAAGGAAACAGTCAACAAAACCAAAAGACAACTGGCAGAAATGGGAGAAGATATTTGCAAATGACATATCAGATAAAGGGCTCATATCCAAAATCTATAAAGAACTTACCAAACTCAACACCCAAAGAACAAAGAATCCAATCAAGAAATGGGCAGAAGACATGAACAGACATTTTTCCAAAGAAGACATCCAAATGGCCAACAGACACATAAAAAAGTGCTCAACATCGCTCAGCATCAGGGAAATCCAAATCAAAACCTCAATGAGATAGCACCTCACACCAGTCAGAATGGCTAAAATTAACAAGTCAGGAAATGACAGATGTTGGCGGGGACATGGAGAAAGGGGAACCCTCCTACACTGTTGGTGCGAATGCAAGCTGGTACAGCCACTCTGGAAAACAGTATGGAGGTTCCTCAAAAAGTTGAAAATACAGCTACCATACGATCCAGCAATTGCACTACTGGCTATTTACCCCAAAGATACAAAAGTAGGGATCCGAAAGGGTATGTGCACCCCTATGTTTATAGCAGCAATGTCCACAATAGCCAAACTGTGGAAACAGCCAAGATGTCCTTTGACAGATGAATGGATAAAGAAGAGGTGGCATATATATACAATGGAATATTATGCAGCCATCAAAAGGAATGAGATCTTGCCATTTGCAATGACGTGAATGGAACTGGAGGGTATTATGCTGAGCGAAGTAAGTCAAACAGAGAAAGACATGTATCATATGATCTCACTGATATGAGGAATTCTTAATCTCAGGAAACAAACTGAGGGTTGCTGGGGTGGGGGGTGGGCTGGGAGGGATGGGGTGACTGGGTGATAGACACTGGGGAGGGTATGTGCTCTGGTAAGCGCTGTGAATTGTGCAAGACTGTTGAATCTCAGATCTATACCTCTGAAACAAATAATGCAATATATGTTAAGAAAAAAAAAAAAGAAGATAGCAGGAGGGGAAGAATGAAGGGGGGAAATCGGAGGGGTAGACGAACCATGAGAGACGATGGACTCTGAAAAACAAACTGAGGGTTCTAGAGGGGAGGGGGGTGGGAGGATGGGTTAGCCTGGTGAAGTGTATTAAAGAGGGCACGTTCTGCATGGAGCACTGGGTGTTATGCACAAACAATGAATCATGGAACACTACATCTAAAACTAACGATGTAATGTATGGGGATTAACATAACATTAAAAAATTAAAAAAAAAAAAAGAAAGAAGTGGTATAGGGAGGAGGAGCTAAAGTGGCAGAGCAGTAGGAGGACCCTAGGCTTGCCTCCTCCCTTGAACACGGCTAGATAAATATCAAATCATACTGAATACCCAAGAAATCTCTCTGAGGACTGACAGAACAAACTGTACAACTAGAGGGAGAGAAGAAGCCACATCATGGAAGGTAGGAGGTGAGGAGACGTGGTTTGGGAGTGAAATGGATTGGGGGTGCTATGGAAGGGAGGGAGCCCTGCTCATGGAGAGAGGAGAGAGAGAGAGAGAAAGGGAGTGCACAGGGGATGGCACAAGGAAAACACTTCCCAAAGCCACTGACTGGGAAAACAAGAGGGGCTGATTTTTGTGAATTTTTACAACCAGCAGATCTCAAAGACTAGAGTTTGTTTTTTTTTTAATTTTTTCTGGTTTTTTTTTTTTTAAGATTTTTTATTTATTTATTTATTTATTTGAGACAGAGAGAATGAGAGACAGAGAGCATGAGAGGGAGGAGGGTCAGAGGGAGAAGCAGACTCCCCGCCGAGCAGGGAGCCCGATGCGGGACTCGATCCCGGGACTCCAGGATCACGACCTGAGCCGAAGGCAGTCGCCCAACCAACTGAGCCACCCAGGCGCCCTTTTTAAATTTTTTCTTATAGAGAGAGAGCGCACACACACATGTGCACACACAGGGCGGGGTGGGGGAGGGCAGAAAGAGAATCTTAAGCAGGTTCCATGCCCAGCACAGAGCCCCACACATGGCTCTATCTCATGATCCTGAGACCATTACCTGAGCTGAAATCAAGAGTTGGACACTTAACCGACTAAGCCACCCAGGTGCCCCTCAAAGACTAGAGAGGTCCCAGATATGGCTGGTGTAGAACCCAGTGGGCTCCACAGTGCTCCTGTGGAGAAGGATGGCATATAGCCTGGGGGCAGAGGATGTAATCTGAGGATCCCCTGGGACACTGGGAGAGATGGTTCCCCCTTTTTGGAGCACATCTGGGAGAGGTGGCATTGCTTCTCCAGGAACAAAAGAGCTAGCTGGCACCACTTCACTCCCCACCTTGCAGCATGGGCACAGAGACATCTCTTGAGGGCAGCTAACCTAGACACTGGTTCTTTGTAGTGTTTTACTCCAAACTTTACACCCCCATGCTTTGGTGCAACTGCTCTTCTGGGACAAACTTGCATCAGTCCTAGCATGGTAAGACCCTCTCCTAGAGGACCAGTATGGGTCCCTGCCAGGCCAGGTCCCTAAAGTTAGGAGTTTTAAAACTCAGCAGGCCTGCCTGGGATAGAACACAGGTGTATTGCACTGCCAGGTGGGCAGACAGCCTGGACACAGTCAGGGTAAAGGTGGTGATCTGGAGGACACTTAGGAAACACAAGGAGAGATTGTTTGCTCTTCTGGGAGGGCATCCTGGACAGGTGTAGGCGCAAACTCCCCTCTCTAGGGTCAAGGGAGGGGGCTGGCACCATTTGCCTCCCTGGCCCCTCAGCATAAACTAAGCAGCACCAACACTGGCAGTCTAAACCACTAAGCCCCCCACCCCTACCCCCCTGCCCCGTGTGCTGCTGGTGCTGCTTTTTTGGGCAAGTGTACCTAAAACCCAAAGCAGCAGGCCCCTCCCCCAGAAGACCAGAACAACCTCCCCCCTCCACACACACACCCCATATCTATTGACCACAGAGTTCTGCAAAGCTTCAGCTCTAGTGGAAATAGCATCAGGTCTCTTTTAACAAGCAGACCAGAGCACACCTAATTAAAACTCACCACACTCTGGCCAAGGTACAAACACTCCCCATTGCAGGCAAGGAGAAACTGCAGAGAACTGACCTGAGGGAAAGAGCAGCCAAAACACAACAGCAGAGTGCACACAGCACGCACCAGAGACACTTCCTGAAGCACCAGGCCCTCAATAGTATATAACCTCTTCTTAATAAAGCCATTACTCTCAGGATCAGGAAGCATAATAGACTTTCCTAACACATAGAAGAAGAGAGAAACCTAGACAAAATGCCAAGATGGAAGAATTCATCCCAAAAGAAAGAAGAAGAAAATGTCATGGCTAGGGATCTAATTGAAACAGATATAAATAATATGCCTAATCCAAATTTAAAGCAAGAATAATAAGGATACTAGCTGGGCTTCCCTAATCAGGGGAAGGAGACAGAAATCCAAATCCAGGAGGCATAGAGACTCCCATCAAAATCAACAAAAGCAGGCCAACACCAAGACATACCATAGTAAAATTAGCAAAATATAGAGATAAGGAAAAAATCCTAAAAGCAGCAAGAGAAAAGAAGTCCCTAACCTACAAGGTTAGCAGCAGACCTTTCCATAGAAACTTAGCAGGCCAGAAGTGAGTGGCATGATGTATTCAACGTGCTGAATGGGAAAAATACTCAGCCAAGAATATTCTATCCAGCAAGGCTGTCATTCAGAATAGAAGAAGAGATAAAGCGTTTCCCAGACAAACAAAAACTAAAGGAATTTGTGACCACTAAGCCAGCCCTGCAAGAAATATTAAAGGGAACTTTTTGGAAAACAAAGACCAAAAGGGACAAAGACTAGAAAGGAACAGAGAAAATCTCCAGAAACAATGACAAAACTAGTAATAACATGGCACTAAATTCATATCTATCAATAATTACTCTGAATACAAATGGACTAAATGGTCCAATCAAAAGACATAAGGTATCAGAATGAATAAAAAAATAAGACCCATCTATATGCTGTCTACAAGAGACTCATTTTAGACCTAAAGACACCTGCAGATTGAAAGTGAGGGAATGGAGAACCATTTATCATGCTAATGGATGTCAAAACAAAGCTGGAGCAGCCATTCTTATATCAGACAAACTAGATTTTAAACCAAACTGTAACAAGAGATGAAGAAGGGCACTATCTCATAATAAGTGCTCTATCCCGCAAGACGATTTAACAATTGTAAATATTTATGCCCCTTAGTTGGGAGCACCCAAATATATAAAACAATTAATAACAAACATAAAGAAACTCATTGATAATAATACAAAAATAGTAGAGGACCTGAACACCCCACTCACAAAAATGGACAGATCATCTAAGCAGAATTTCAACAAGGAAACAATAGCTTTGAATGACACATTGGACCAGATGGATTTAACAAATCTATTCAGAACATTTTATCCTAAAGCAGCAGAATACACATTCTTTTTGAGTGCACATGGGACATTTTCCAGAATAGACCACATACTAGGTCACAAACCAAGCCTCAACAAATACAAAAAGAATGAGATCATACCATGCATATTTTCTGACCATAATGCTATGAAATTTGAAGTCAACTACAAAAAAAATTTTGGAAAGACCACAAATACATGGAGGTTAAATAATATCCTACTAAAGAATGAAAGGGTCAACCAGGAAATTAAAGAAAAAATAAACAAATACATGGAAACAAATGAACATGATGGTCCAAAACCTTTGGGAGGCAGCGAAAGCAGTCAAAAGAGGGAAGTAGACAGCAGTGCAGGCCTACCTCAAGAAGCAAGAAAAATCTCAAATATGCAACCTGACCTACACCTAAATAAGCTAGGAAAAGAACAACAAATGAAGCCTAAAGCCAGCAGAAGAAGGGAAATAATAAAGATTAGAACAGAAATAAATGATATAGAAACAAACAAACAAAAAACAGTAGGGAGGGGCGCCTGGGTGGCTCAGTCGGTTAAGCGTCTGCCTTCAGCTCAGGTCATTATCCCAGGGTCCTGGAATCGAGCCCCGCATCGGGCTCCCTGCTCAGCGGGAAGCCTGCTTCTCCCTCTCCCACCCCTCCTGCTTGTGTTCCCTCTTTTGCTGTGTCTCTCTGTCAAATAAATAAATAAAATCTTTAAAAACAAAAAACAAAAAGCAGTAGGGCAAATCAATGAAACCAGGAGTTGGTTCTTTGAAAAAATTAAGAAAACTGATAAACCCCTAGTCAGACTTACACAAAAGAAAAGAAAAAAGACCCCCCAAAATAAAATCATAAATGAGAGAGGAGAGATCACAACCAACACCACAGAAATACAAACAATTATAAGAGAATAGTATGAAAAATTATATGCCAACAAATTGGACAATCTGGAAGAAATGGATAAATTCCTAGAAGCATATAAACTAGCAAAACTGAAAAAGGAAGAAATAGAAAATTTGAACAGACCTAAAACCAGCAAAGAAATGGAACCAGTAATCAAAAATCTCCCAAAAGACAGAAGTCCAGGGCCAGATGCCTTCTCAGAGGAATTCTACCAAACATTTAAAAAAGAGTTAATACCTATTCTTTTCAAACTGTTCCAAAAAAATAGAAATGGAAGGAAAACTTCCAAACTCATTCTATGAAGCCAGCATTACCTTGGTTCCAAAACCAGACAAAGACCCCACTAAACAAGAGAATTATAGGCCAATATCCCTGATGAACATGGATGCAAAAATTCTCAACAAAATACTAGCAAATCTAATCCAATAGTACATTAAAAGAATCATTCACCATGATCAAGTGGGATTTATTCCTGGGTTGCAAGGGTGGCTAAATATATGCAAATCAATCACTGTGATACACCACATTAATATAAGAAAGGATAAAGAACCATATGATCCTCTCAATAGATGCAGAAAAAGCATTTGACAAAGTACAACCAACATCCATTTTTGATAAAAACTCTCAACAAAGCAGGGATAGAGGGAACATACCTCAACATCATAAAGGCCATATACAAAAGACCTACAGCTAATATAATCTTCAATGGGAAAAAACTGAGAGCTTTTCCTCTACAGTCAGGAACAAGACAGGGATGTCCACTCTCACTGCTGCTGTTTAACACAGTAGTGGAAGTTCTAGCCTCAACAATCAGACAACAAAAAGAAATAAAGGCATCCAAATCAGCAAGAAGAAGTCAAACTTTCACCATTCACAGATGACATGATACTCTATGTAGAAAACCAGAAAGACTCCATCAAAAAATTTTCTAGAACTGATACATGAATTCAGTAAAGTCACAGGTTACAATATCAACATACAGAAATCTGTTGCATTTCTATACACCAATAATGAAGCAGCAGAAAGGGAAATCAATGAATTGATCCCATTTACAATTACACCGAAAACTGTAAGATACTTAGGAATAAACCTAACAAAAGAGGTAAAATATCTGTACTCTGAAAACTATAGAACACTTATGAAAGAAATTGAAGATGACACAAAGAAATGGGAATACATTCCATGCTCATGGATTAGAAGAACAAATATTATGAAAACGTCTATACTGCCCAAAGCAATCTACATATATAATGCAATCCCTATCAGAATACCACCAGTATTTTTCACAGAGCTAGAAGAAACCATCCTAATATTTGTATGGAACCACAAAAGACCCCAAATAGCCAAAGCAATCTTGAGAAAGAAAAGCAAAACTAGAGGCATCACAATTCTGGACTTCAAGCTATATTACAAAGCTGTAGTCATCAAGACTGTATGGTACTGGCACAAAAACAGATTCATGGATCAATGGAACAGAATAGAAAACCCAGAAATGGACCCACAACTATATGGCCAACTAATCTTTGACAGAGCAGGAAAGAATATCCAATGGAAAAAAAACAGTCTCTTCAACAAATGGTTGGAAAAACTGGACAACAACATGCAAGAGACCACTTTCTTACACCATACACGAAAACAAATTCAAAATGGATGAAAGATCTATATATGAGACAGGAAACCATCAAAATCCTAGAGAAGAACACAGGCAGTAACTTTGACTGTGGCCATAGCAACTTCTTACTAGATACACCTCCTGAGGCAAGGGAAACAAAAGCAAAAATGAACTATTGGGACTTCAAAAACTAAAAGGCAGCCTACAGAATGGGAGAAGATATTTGCAAATGGCATATCTGATTAAGGGTTAGTATCCAAAATCTATAAAGAACTTATCAAACTCAACACCCAAAAAACAAATAATTCAGTGTAGAAATGAGCTGAAGATATGAATAGACATTTTTTCCAAAGAAGACATACAGATGACTAACAGATACATGAAAAGATGCTCAACATCATTCATCATCAGGGAAAAACAAATCAAAACTACAATGAGATATCACCTCACACCTGTCAGAATGGCTAAAATTAACAAGTAAACAACAGATGTTGGTGAGGATGAGGGGAAAGGGGAACTTTCTTATACTGTTGGTGGGCATGCAAACTGGTGCAGCCACTCTGGAAAAGAGTATGGAGGTTCCTCAAAAAGTTAAAAATAGAGGAGCACCTAGGTGGCTCAGCTGGTCGGGCATCCAACTCTTGATTTTGGCTCAGGTCATGATCTCAGGATTGTGGGATTGAGCCCCTCATTGGGCTCTGTGCTGGGCATGGAGCCTGCTTGGGATTCTCTCTCTCTCTCTGCCCTTCCCCTGCTGCTCTATCCCTAAAAAAAAAAAAAAAATAGTGTGTATAGTTTTCCAAATGCTGAAAGAATTGTCATTTCTCTCCATGAGTTTTCTAAATTATATGTAGTGATTAACATAAGAATTATAATACCATCTGATCTTCAAGACAATGATGGAGAAGATAAAGGGAACTAAATGGAAGTAAGGTCCCTCTACTTCACTCAGAGTGGTAAAATGTTAATACCAATAGGCTTAATAGATCACATGTGTATACTGTAATACCCAGAACAACCACTATGAAAACTACACAAAATATCCAAAGTGCTATAAATAAATCAAGATGAAATCCTGAAAAATGGTCAAGTAACCAATAGGAAGGTAAGAAAAGAAAAACAAAGGAATCCAACAGAAAACAAAAAATAAAATGACAGAGTTCAACCTGAAAATATCAATAATTACTTAAATGTTAATGGTCTAAACACACTAATTAAAAGGCAGAAATTGACAGGATAATTTTTTTAAAAGCATGACCCAATAATATGTTGTTTAATATGCTGTTTACAAGGAACTCACTTCAAATTCAATGACAAGTAGGTTGAAAGTGTAAGGATGGAAAAAGATATACCATGCAAACTAATTTTTTTAGCATGACTGTCTACGTAGAAAATCTGAAAGAATTCATAAAAACTTTCCTGGAACTAATAAAAGATTATACCAATGTTGCAAAGGATAAAGTTGATATACAAAAGTCAATTGCTTTCCTATATAACAGCAATGAACAAATGGAATTAGAAATTAACAACACATTTATATTAGAACTCCAAAAATGAAATACTTAGGTATAAATCTAACAATATATATACCAGATCTATATGAGGAAAACTACAAATCTCTGATGAGAGATATGAAGAATTAAATAAGTGGAGAAATATCCCATGTTTATGGATAGGAAGATTCAATATTGTCAAGATATTAGTTCTCTCCAATCTGATCTATAGATTCAATGCAATCCCAATCAAAATCCCACCAAATAATTTCATAGATATCAACAAACTGATTCTAAAGTTTATATGGACAGGCAAAGGACCCAGAATAGCAACATGATATTGAAAGAGAACAAAGTTGGAGAACTGACACGACCCAACTTCAAGACTTCCAGACAGTAATCATGTGTGGTATTGGCAAAACATACACAAATAGATAATTAGAACAGAATAAATGGCCTGGAAACAGACTTATGTAAATATAATTAACTGATCATAGACAAAGGAGCAAAACAATGTCTTTTCAGTACATGGCGGAACAAAGAGAGTCTTTCCAATACCTGGCGGTGGAACAACTGGATATCTACATGCAGAAAAATGAATCTTCATACAAACCTTACATCCTTCATGAAAATTAACTCAAAATGGACTGATTGCAGACCTAATTGTAAAATGCAAAACTATAAAATGTCTAGAAGCTAACATGGGAGCAAACCTAGATAACTTTGGGTAAGCTGATGACTTTTTAGATATAACACTGAAGGCATGATCCATGAAAGAAATAGTGACAAACTGAATCTCATTAAAATTTAAAACTTTTGCTTTATAAAAGACAATGTCAAGAGAATGAGAAGACAAAGGGGATAATTGTCCATAAAAACTCTTTTCTCTTTATTTTAGGGACACAACAAAACTAGATTTCTCAGTCTTTGCTGTAGTTAAATGTGGCCATATGACTAAATTAGACCAATGGAATGTGAATAGAAGAGATAGCCACTACTTTTGGTATTGGCCCATAAAAACCTTCTAGATGCCATGCTCCATTTTCTTTCCTCCTCCAGTGGCTTGCTGCAGAAGAGCATGATAAACTTGGAAACCGCTTTTGAAGATGGAAAAAAGAAAAAGAGAGAGAGAGAAGAGCTTGTGACCCTGAATCACTATTCAGAGGATAACTGATCATGAGAACCCATTTTTGGAATTGACATCAGTGAAAAATAAGTGATTATTTCATTAAGCCATAGTGATGTGGGGCAGCTAGGACTTCTTAACTCATACAGTCATTCTTGGCAGCTCCTCAGATATTGAGGCCAACACACTTTTCCAGAATATTCGACTGCCTCTCCTGTTTGGACCTGCAGATTCATTGGTCAACTATGTCTTTTTGTCCAATGAGGCAATATCTGCAATGGCCTCTGGGTTTGATATAATTTCCTCTTTATAACCTAAAATCTGACATTTAAAAACATTTATAACTCTCCTGCCTTGTTTCAAGGAGAATTTAGAGTAGCTGACAAAAATACATATACTATACCAAGATCAAATAATTTAGAAAAAAATCAAAGGAAAAAAGGCCAACCATAAGAAACAGAAACAGGAAATTTAAATAATCTCAGGTAAGATAAATACATAAATATGTTCCAGAAAAAAGCTAATGCTATAGAACCCACATTAACCAGTAAGATTTCTAGCCACCTACATAATTGGGAAATATGATGTATTCCATGAATTTATTTCATGCTTTGTATCATTTATCAAGATTTATTTGCATGCCTTTTATTAAAGGAAAAAGCATGCAAGTTAGAAGTTGTTCAGGAAAAATACTACTTATCCTGACATGACAATGGGGAGATTTTTCTCCTATGTGTTCTGATAGAGAGGATAGTGAATAAGAAAATATCTTCTCTAGCAAACACTGCCATGAATCAAAGATCATTAAATTTCACAACTGAAACACTAAAAGAAAAGGAATAGTAAATGGAGAGAGACACCCACCCTCCCCTTTTTTTCTTATTCCTCATTTACTTTTCTCAGAAATCTTCAATAACAACTGAAATATTTTCCTCAGGCATCAATTAATCTATGGAGAAAGAAATAAGGTGGAAAGGTAGATTGTAATTAGTTTTCTCAGTGGTATGCAGTTGTAGGTCAGTTACTACTCATTACCAAATATGGGGACTGTCTCCAAATTTATTTATTTTTTTATCTCCAAACTTCTGAAAATTTTCAGAACATGGAAGCAGACAAACACAACTGCTCATTGGAAAATATACATGCAAATTTCCTCTGGGTTTCAGAGTAAGAATGCTGTAGAAAAAGATAGAGTCACTTAAATTTGACGTACAGAACACTTTAGCTATAAAGTAGTTGAGGAAGATTACTTGAGACTATATAATTGTTCTCAGTATAAATATAAGTAAGTGCATTAACTTTTTTTAGAGCAAATTTGAATAACATAAAAGTTTGATATCACTATAAAATAAAAATTCCAACATTTTCTGTTTATAAAATAAAGAATTGGAGTTGAGTTCCAATTCCCAGCATAATGTATAAAAATATTTCCCCTTCCTACAGCTCTTTTATCTTTATTTTTAACATTTTCCTCACGATTTGAAGAATTATGATGTATGAAACATGGTATTTTTCATGCCCACAAGGGGGACCCTTTGCACCATAGCAACGGAGTTTATACTGCACAGATCTTATTGCTAATACACCATTTGATTGAGTGCATGATCTGCCATAAGGTGCTAGAAAGTCAAGTCATCTCTCCTCTTTGCCCTCACCTGTGAGTCCAGGCGGACAGATACAAACATAACCTGAGGCTTCAGGGTGGCTGAATGAAGAAGGCAGCTGAGCAAGGCGTCCATATTGTTTTTCTGGGGACAGCTCTACACATGTCCCACCAGACTGGCAGGGGTTCATGTTGCATTCGTTGATGTGGGTCTCACACTGGGCACCAGTGTATCCTGCAGGATAATAATTCAGAGAAGCAGCTGAGTCAAAACTCCTCAACCAGAGTTTATGCCTGAAAGGAGGCTGACCACTGTGCTGGCACCAATTAACAAGACAATGTGCTGTCCTCAAGGAGCGAGCAAGGAAAAGCTGATAAGAGAAGTTTCCTTGAAAACAGCAGTAGCAAAGGAAACACTTGTACAATATTGACCAATATTTTTGAAAATACTTGATTAAGAAGGCTTGAAATAAATTGGGACTTCAGGATAACTTTGATTTCCTGATTATTTTAAAGACTCCATCTCCTCAGATACTCCAATTGAATTTTTAGCAAGAAAAAAATATTTTTTAAGAAAATAGCCAAAAAGAAAATAGCCAAAAAGTCAGCAGAAACTACACAGCCAGCCCTAAATTCTTTTCTCAGAACTCAAAGCAAAGGTAAATGATTACTTCTTCACACTGAGTAAGACAGAATAAAAAATTATTTTGTATTTAAATGGATTTAATTGGGTCATTTTATTAAGGACAATAAAACATGAATGATTTAGTACTTTATAAAAAAATTTGAATATTAAATATAGAAGACCGTCCTTGCCAGAACTATTTCTTTGGCTCTACATACAAGTGCACTTGTATAGTCTTATTGCGTGTATATTAACATAACTGAAATTGCACTATATGCATCCTTCTATAACTTGCTTTTTTCAGTCCCTTGCACAATCTATCCATGTTAGTAATATAGATCTAACTCATAATTTTTAACTACTGCCAAGTATTCTGTAACATGGAAGTACCATAGGTTAACCTATCTCTTAATGAATTGATATACATTTTACTATTACAAACAATGTTGCGGTGAATAGCATTATGTATATATGCATGTTTATGTAGATGTCTGGGTATAACACCAGGGTCTATGCCTAGAGCGGAATTTCTGGGTTATAGATTACGTACATATTTTATTTTATTTTATTTTTTTAAGATTTTTATTTATTTATTTGACAGAGAGAGACACAGCGAGAGAGGGAACACAAGCAGGGAGAGTGGGAGAGGAAGAAGCAGGCTTCCCACTGAGCAGGGAGCCCGATGTGGGGCTCGATCCCAGGACCCTGGGACCATGACCTGAGCCGATGGCAGACGCTTAACCGACTGAGCCACCCAGGTGCCCCCATTTTTTATTTTAATAGATACTGATAAACACCTCTGGGAGTAGTTGTACCATCTATATACTTACTAGCACTGGATGAATGTGCATATAGCTCCAAACCCTTGTCAACAATTGCTATACCAAATAAAATGTTTTACCAGTTGGTTAGATTAAAAAAAAATAGTACTTCATTGTTGTTTGGGTTTACATTTTCCCCAGTTACTATTGAATTTAACATGTTTTGGGATTTTTAAAAAATCATTTCCTATCTTTTTCCTGTTTTTCCCATTAGACTGTCTTTCTGATTAATTTATGATTTATATAGCACAATATATACATAAGCTGAAATATGAAGTTCTTAAAGAACATAATTTGACTTATAATACAAGTGACTTCACAGTCAACTAAAGATCTTTGCAATGTCACTTAACTCTGCTGAGAAATATGTTCTTAAAATGAAATTTACAATCCAAAATTATAAAACTTATAAATCTGATCGTGGTACTTCTTTACTTTAAAATCATTGAATGGCTTCTGCTTTCATACAAAATAAAATTCAAAATCCTTAACCTAAAATGCCCTTTATTATCTGGCCCCATTCCCATCTCTACATTCCTTCCCTGGAATGTTTTCTCCCCCGGGGCCTTCATCACAGGGTTCCCTCCCCTAGAATATGCTCCTCCAAGGCTGTGCTTGGCTAAGTCTTAGCTTTGAGATTTAATCTTGTATGACTCTCTTGGAATGGCTTTTTCTCATGACTAGATCTAAATAAGATCCCTTTGTTTTCTCTCATATCACCCAGTTATTTCTTTCATCGCTCTTAAAATAATTTTTATTATTTTTATGTATAGTTGCTTCCCTAAATAGACTATAAGCTCCACAAAAGCAGGGACTGCTTTTTATTTTATTCACCGCTCCAATTCTGAATAATGCATAAATAGTAGGCTTTCAATCAATGACTGAATGAGATTCAAAGAGTAATAATCAACAATTTAGTTTACAATTCTAGTTTAGCAAGTAAATTGGAGAATTGACTATTAATAAGCAAATAATGAGAATATGATATGATTACTCATTTTGTAATTTAATTAAAAACCTGAATGGGGTCATATGTCAAATCATAACCACAACATAAATTCTGTTTCTCAACAGTATAATATATTTGTCACATATGACCCTTGAGGTCTTTCTCAACCATCTGAAGAAGAAACTTAGAGAGGAACAGGAAACTAAAAGCACATGTCAGATCAAATCCCACAATCTTTTGTGGTAACCCTCCCCCAGCCAAGAACCCAAGGTCTCTTAAACCCAAATATCTACTTTTCCCAAGTTTTTATAAAGTGGTATTCATTGTGCTACACTGAACTTATTGAAGAAAGCTCCAACTATTTTCAATTTTCTTCTCAGTTTAAGTCTCAAGACTCATACACAGGCCAGGCTAGGAAGTAATTTAAAACTTTCATAAATCCTTTTTTTGCTTTCTGACTCATGCATTATCCTATTCCTATAGTGAACATTAGGAAGGTTCTGATTTATGGACTTCCCAGCCCTGTCCCCACCACTGGGGCCTTGTGGGAATTTTGTTTGCTGCTCCCTTTAACCCTGTATATTAATAGACTCCTTCAGTCAAGGCTATATTCAATAGTTTTAACAAGTTTTTCTACAAAACTTTGTATAAAGAAACAATATGATATTGAGTCAAGTCCCTAGGGTTCTTACGTTTTTCTTTTTTTAAACAAATCCAATCTTACCTGGGTACAAGAAAACTTTTAAGATAAGCATTTAAGATGACTGACACTTCTTGTAATTAATTATTTTTGAAATGAGGACCCCAGGCAATTATGGTGGTGGATTCTTGCCATTGCCTCAGTCGTGGTGGTCTTGTAATCCAAAGGAATGGTCTCTTTTTCTTAGATACAGGGTAGTTTGTAGCATTAAATCTTCTCTTTATGTATAACAGTAAGAATAGGATACAAAGACGTTCTGAAATTTTCTATCTAGGCAAAATTACCATCATCCAGTAACCCAAGAAAGAAACTCAAGCAGAACTGTCCTTAGTCTGTGCCCCTTTCTTAATGCCCACATCATATCTGCCTCCTAAATGAGTCTCATGGTTGTCCATTTCCTCATCCCCACCCTTAACACTGTAGTCATAGTTCTGGCAAATAGCCTTATCTCTTGTTTAAACTATTGCAGAACTTTTTTCTTTCTTTTTTTTACTAGAATCTCTGCCTTTTGTTTTATTTCTCTCAATCATCTCCCACTAAAGTGCTAGACTGTTCTTACTAAATCAACAGGTCAGATTATGCTACCTCTCTGCTCTATAGTGTTCAGGGCAGACAAACAGTGTTGTGATCTGGCTTGAGTCTTGTCTTGTTCCCCAGCCTCAACTCTCCACCACCAGCCCTGTGTAGTCCAGCATTTTGGAACAATCAAATTTCTACAACTGGATATGCTCTTTTCCATGTGTGCCTATAGCCCTTTCTTCCTTCTATCCTCCTTTTCCTTCCTCTCTTCTTTCCTTGAATAAATTATGAGCTGCTATGTGCTAGCTAGAGGGTCTAGAATGGTCAGTCTCCTAATTTTGGTACCTAGTTAACATTTACTGAGTGCTTACTATGGTCTAGGCTGAGCTAGGAACTTTATATATATTACTGGATCTCTCTCTAAAGTAATTCTATGAGGTGGATATTATTATCATCTTTGCTTTATAGATGAGGAAACTGAGGCTCAGAGCAGTAAAGTAACTTGTCCAAAGTCACACAGCTAGTGAGTACATTCCTGGGATATGCTTAGTGATCTTTCAAATTTTCTAAAATTGTGCCTACTGGATCAGGCAATCTCTGTACTTCTTCTCCCCTATTCCCTGTTATAGAATCTATTATAGCTTTTTACTGTACCAAAAATTGTACTATGCACATTTTCTTTTCACACTGTCTCTCTACTAGAATTTAAATTCCTTGGAAGAAGGGACCATGTCTTTTTGATTCCCAGACCCCTGATCTATATATAATTGGCACTGAAATCCATGTGGCTTAAATGATTGAATCCATGAATGAATGGAATACATATTGATTTGTCTTTTTTAAGGTAGGTCTTCTTAACTGCCTAACTTCATTACAAACCCTCTAAAGAACAGAAACCATTCTCATATGTAATTCCTACCTCCTGTTGTAGAACCTGGTATGTAACAACAGTTGCTTTTTTTGAGTACCTAATATGTTCCAGGCCCTATTTTTATAATTTTATTCTTCATCATAATACAAGTCATTTTTTTCACCCCTCATTTGCAGATGAGGAACTTAGGAATAAGAGGTAACCATCCTAGTTCACTCAGTTAATAAGTGATGGAATTGTTCTACTCCCAAACTGTCTACCCTACCCCTGTTTCCAGATAGAGATCTGTACAGAGTGTTGATTGAATGTTGAGTGCTGATTGATGACAAGAATGTGAAAACACACATTTTGGAATATTTTCAGTATTTAAGTCAAGCTAATGACCAAAGGATAACTAACATGCCCTATTCTTTATCTGAAAGTGGGTAGACATATGACTCACAAAGATTTCTGAGCCACAGAATTCAGAGCTTCCTTTTACACTTTCACATTGTTTGTTTTTTACCTACAAAATATATGTAACCAAAGCATGCTAAATGTCCCTTAGACAATGAGATGTCTTTCAACGGGAAGCTACTAACAATTGGATTGACCCCAGTCTCCATATTTCCTCCCCAACCACAGGATTATTTTTTCTTTAGACAGTAAAATGAAAGGAAAAAACGGAGAGATGATCAGTAAGCTTTTAACAACTAGATTTTAAATAATCATAAGCTTATCATTTTTTACCAGTGGATCAAGAAAGAGGAGACATGCTCTTTTATTTCTATCAATGAAATCCTAGTGAGAATTAGGTTAAAGATATATCAAGCAGATTTTTTGCCAAAATTAACATCAATATTTACAGATGACTTGTTGACTTAAAGTGGTATATAATGTTTTCTACTCATTCTGGTATCACCTTTACACTCCTGTCTAATTACCCTTCATGTGTAATTTTTAGTTACGATTTATGTATATTAAACTCGTAATCTCATTTATATTATAAATGCCTAGGAGAATACACCCATTTCTGGAATACCATTCTATATCCTCTGTGGGGACCATCAGAATTATGTTGACTGACTCCATGAGTTATAATACAATCTCCTAGGATTTTAATATTGTTTCATGACTTTCAATATATTCTAGGTATTATAGAAAACTTCTTGGAAGAAAAGGAAGCATCTTCAAGTGAATTTTTCTGCATGAAGACCATGCTGGAATTAATTTTTCTATTCATTTTTTTCCTCTCTGTTTCTTCAAGAAAGTTCTGATAATTGGGCAGCTTGGTAACCTACTTTAGACAATGCATAGTGTAGCAGTAGGTATGTGTGAGCAATGAAGAATACAATTAAATTAAACAATGATAAGTAGAAGGAGTTGGTTTTAAACTTTTAACAGTAAGAATTTTTAGTCTGTGTTTGCTGTGATTTTTTTCTATTCTAAGCAAAAAAAACAAAAAACCAAAAAAACTGTGGTAGATCTTTGTCACTTACCAGGCCAGCAGTGACAAGTGTAATTGTCAGCACTGTCCTCACATGCAGCGTTATTATGACAGGGTTTTGACCAACATAGAGGCATCAAGGTCTCACAATGTGTCCCTGTGAATCCACTACCCGTGCAGTTACAGCTATAGCTGGAGAGTAAAACGAAATTTTCACATCAACTCTTGGTCATATTGAGATCAAATATCTTTATTCTGTCTCTTCCCCTATCCATCAGTCTGAGACCCAGGGCATGGTTTTAATACTTATCTCAGAAACTCTGGGGAATTATCCCTGTAAGTCTGAAAACATTATGCATTTCCATACTAATATCTGATGATCTTTTTAAACTTATAGTATGGCTTCAGGCAAAATTATTGGGAAACCACGATCATGTCCTTCAGTTTTGTCATTCATAATTGGAGATAATAATACCTACGTCAAGGGTTATTGTGATAAATGTGCGTATAAAGAATAGGCACAGTATCTGAAGCATCAGAAAATATTGAATTACTACTAAGTAGTACTAAATAAAGTTGTTAATATTTGTGAAGGCAGTACAGAATGATTTATACCACTGTGTCACTCTTTTACATATACAGCCCATTAATAAGGTCCCTTATGGAAAACGAAACAATAAATTATTTAAAAAAACAGGAAAAGCTCTCATTATATGAATTGTGACTTATGTTCTCTTATTTTTAGATTACAGAAATATTTGAGTCTTGCTATTCCTAACCATTCATTGGTTGAGTGAGACTATCTGACAGATTCAAAACGCAAATCTGATGGAAAAACTTGTTGACTTTATTTAGAGGAGTCTTTTAATTTAGATGGGATCTCCTCAAGGAGTTAGTATTGTAAAAAGAGGGGGTTGCACACTCAATTTAGATAAAATGAAAGTCTGGCGGAATTTATAAAGAGTTGGAATCCTGTTCACTATGGCTTGTCTGTATATTTACCACCAAACACAGATATTAAGATTTCACTAAGGAAACTGAAATATTAACAAATGTCATAAGTTACTATAATTTTTATATGTATTGCTAGTGAGAAATCCTCTTACTAATTAAAAACATTTACTAAAAATCTACCATATATGAGACGTTAGAGACAAGAGCCATGTACTTGAGGCTGGCTAGTGGATCTCAATTCCTAGAATTAGAGACTCTATGTACAGATTCCTTTGCTCTGCAAGAACCTATTTTGTGTGTGTGTGTATGTGTGTTGTGTGTGTGTATGTGTGTTGTGTGTGTGTGTGTGTGTGTATGTAGTTTCTAACTCCCATAAACCTCATAGCAAATGTGTTAATTTTTTGTTGTGGGAAATTAAAATCAAGTTGTAGTTATTGACCTTGTGATTATCTTCTCAAAATTTAGGTAGTAAGAGAAATAAGGGTAAAAGAAAAATTATTCATGGCACGTGAGTTGGAGAAATGAAAGGTGGCAGGAGTCAGCCTTGTTCTGCTTGCATTTCCATAGGAAGAAAAAGCTTTGTGTATTTTCTGTCTGATGCTTTCTGCAAACAGCAAAGCCTGGATGGGAGGACCTCCTGCTCTTCCTCTGGAGTGCATGTATGGAAACTTGCATTCTGGTGTGTCTGCATGTCGGTCAGTAACTGCCTTCAGGAATGTAGATTCTTGCCCCTGGAGAATGATTGGGTAAAACTGAAAGTCAGAGGCAAGATGTGGAATGTGATTAGAAGTTAGGGTTTATAGTTTACAAAAGAAATACATGACTACATTGTTCTATTTATTTATTTGAGAGAAGGGGAGGGGCAGAAGGTGAGAGAAAATCTTAAGCAGACCCCACACTTAGTGCAGAGCCCAACTTGGGGCTCAATCCCATGACCCTGAGATCATGACCTGAGCCAAAACCAAGAGTTGGTCACTTAACTAACCACGCCACCCAGGCACCCCACATTGTTCTATTTAAAATTATATCATTTTGCTGATAGTTGTAGTACATGTGCCTTTTACTGTTCCCCTTTTGAGTCTGATTCTCTTTGAAACTCAGATTTGGGATAAATTCTATCTTACTTACTAAATAAAGGAGAATTGGATTCTCGTCCTTCCTTTGCCAAGAATTAACTGTGTGAACTTGTGGGAGTCACCTAACTTCCCTGAACTTTAGACACCTTAATGTAATGGGAGAATATTAATGCTCACCTTGCCTTCCACTGAGCTGTTGAAGGACCCAATAAGACATTAAGTAGTAATGCTGTTCAAATCGTTATGCATTTGATAACTCAATATTTGTGGTTAAAATAGGTATCAGGGGCATCTGGGTGGCTCAGTTGGTTAAGCCTCTGACTCTTGATCTCAGCTCAGGTCATGATCTCAGGGTCATGAGTTCAAGCACCATGTTGGGCTCCATGCTGGATGTGGAGCCTATTTAAAAAAAATAGGTATCAGAAAGGTCTATAAAATATTTTATATGAATTCAGCTACCATAACCTAAATTTATTATATATATCATATTAAGGTGTTATTTATTTATTTGTCTGTTTATTGTTTTACTGAAAAGCCAATGGTAGAATCTACTTTGGAGCAGAACCACATGGCTACTTCTTGCCATTCTACTCTTTCAAAAGTATTCACCCAGTTCCCCGAAAACCTGAAAATTCAAGATATAATGAATTTAATATCACTGCCTTTCCAACACTGTTTATATAAAATTCCTAAAGGATGTATTTTTCACCACTTGATTCATATGCTTGTTATTATGTAAATACAACCTAATATTTACGTATAGAATTATCTCTAGCTTTGTTTTTGCACTGTCCCTATCTACAACAAGTTTATTTCATGGAATTGAAAAGCTGGTACTTTTCTGTAACATAAAGTTCTAAACGATTACAAGAGTGACTCAGAAAATCTTCACTCTTGGGACAAGTGACCTCCGAAGGATGCATTGCTAAGTAATATCTGAATGTTACTACTTGTTGTCACTTAAAGTGTAAAGCAACATGAACATTTTAAGCTAAGGACATGAGCTCTCCAAATTCCCCAGAGTGGCACAATAGCTGTTGGTCTGTAAGTTCTCTCCAAGCCAACCACCCAAACATAGAAAACGTACCTGCTGTGCTCATCTACACACAGCCCTCCATGGAGGCACGGCTGGCTGGCGCATTCATCACTATTGAGTTCACAGTGATCACCTACGAATCCAGGGGGACAGTCACAGAAATAAGCCCCCAGAGCATCCCGACAAGTTGCACCATTTCGGCAGGGCTGGGACCCACATTCATCAACTTCCATTTCACAGTTCACACCTTTTAAGAGAGTCAGCACAGAGAAAAGGAAAAGTTTTAGCACAGCATTCGTATTTTAGGTCTTTGCCAGTGCTTTATTTACCAAAGCTCTTGTCAAATGTTAGGTTACCCAAAATAATTTTCCTCCTTAACTGTAATTGATACTAACTTTCTGGCATGCTTGTGGGAAGCTGCACAATGCAGAGCAGCTGTTCCTTACAAAGAGATATTGCGTACAACAGCTTGTGGCTTTTTAGTCTGTTGAAACAAGTCATTTTTAGGACAAAGTTATTGTTAACTGCACTTTTGTTGGAAGCTTAAAAGGGACTGGTCAATGTTTTTAAATTATTTTTAAACGGTTAGTTCGGCATCATATAGAGAAGTGGGTAACAGCTCAAACTCCAAAACCAAATGAGCTGGGTTGGGATCTTGGCACAGCCACTTAGCCGTGTGGCCTCGGGCAATTCCTTAACCTTTCCATATCTCAGTTTCTGCACCTGAAAAATGGGACCAATACTTGTAATTACCTCACAGGATTATTATTATTATTTTTTTAAAGATTTTATTTATTTATTTGAGAGAGAGAGAGTGAGAGAGCACAAGAGGGGGGTGCGGGAGAGGGAGAAGCAGACTCCCCGCTGAGCAGGGAGCCCGATGCGGGACTCGATCCCGGGACTCCAGGATCATGACCTGAGCCGAAGGCAGTCGCTCAACCAACTCAGCCACCCAGGCGCCCAGGACATTGTAATTTTAATAATAATCCTGTGAGGGGGCGCCTGGGTGGCTCAGTTGGTTGAGCGACTGCCTTCGGCTCAGGTCATGATCCTGGAGTCCCGGGATCGAGTCCCGCATCGGGCTCCCTGCTCGGCAGGGGGTCTGCTTCTCCCTCTGATCTCTTCCCACTTGTGCTCTCTGTCTCTCATTCTCTCTCTCTCAAATAAATAAATAAAATCTTAAAAAAAAAACAAAATAAAATAAAATAAAATAAAATTACAATGTGCTTATGATAGTAGGTGGAACATATTAAATGTTGCTAGAGGAGAAAAAAAAACAATACTTGTTCCTTTTACATTTATTGTTCAAATACAATGCGCAATTATTTCCTTAAGTGCTCTTTCTGCATAGACTTTTTTTAAATTTAAATTTTCTTTAGTGCTGTAAAATACTACTTTTAATTAGGAAATCAGTTTGTGATTTAAACTTAATATAATTAGTGGCATTATTAGGAGCTACTTCATTTTAAGGTAATGTTACATAAAAAAATCTGTATTTATTCCCCTCAAAATAGTAAGTGAAGATTATTGAGTAAGCAAAAGAAGTTTAAGGTTAACAAAAGTAGTCACATGGAGACAAATTACCCTACTGAATCTATCAAAATAATATCTGATATACAATAATCAAATTTGCATACGTTTTAAAAGACACAAAAGGGGGAATATCTATATTTACATATCTTTATTTCTATGCCTATAAGCCAGGATAATAAATTATGTATTAAAATGATATTGAAGGATTTTCAAAGGACTCAGAAGTTGTTAGTAGTTTATGTGCCGCCTTTCCTGACAGAAAAAGCGGTAGAATATTCTAACACTGCTGACCATTTACAACTGTGACTAGATTCCATAAATATCTAAGTTGAAAAGGGAGGCCAGCATATTAAATTTGATTGTTTTTGATAAGAAAAAAAACTTAAAAATTAAGTTTTACGTCAATAAAAATAGAAAGCTGTGGAACAGCATTTGTTGCATGGTAAATGGCTTGCAGTATTTGAGGCCTGGCTATTTCTTACCCAGTCTGGGAATGAGATCAATCATATCCGCTTTAGTTGGCATTAGTAAGGTGAAGGGAAAAAACGCTGAACTGGCTAGCAGAAGACCTATGGTTCTCATTCTCCCTCTGAAATGGCTTTTCAGTAATATTTTAGTATCTCTATTTCTGCCATGCAAAATAATATAATAATAGAGATCTCTATTTTCCATGATTGTGTGTAAGGCAAAAACCATAAGTTCTTTAAAATATTTTTTCTTATAATTATTTTGTAACATATATAGCAATTCAAATGGTAATGGGTCAGTCTTCGGTAATTACAAGGTACAAAATTACCTCCCCTGAAATGACAATGATCAATCACAACTTTAAGCAGAGTGAACTGTGTCCACCTAGGAATGTTTGGTCATTATAGGTTCCCATAGTGCTCTCTGAGCAGAGGGCAACTGGCACTTACTCAACACCTGCCATATGCAGAGTCAAGGCATGGTGATTTCACATGCATTCTTGCCTGTGTCCCATGCTCGTCAATGACTGCCTTTGTGCAATTCCTATCACTACATATTCCCGTTCTTGTCAATCCAGTTGTCCATAGTGCCTTTGCCCATGTGATATTAGACTATGTCCTTTGGTATTTTAGTCATCTATATTTGCTGGAAAATATTAACATATCAAGCCAAATCAGTGGTTTAGAACTTGTTAAAGCTTTTCTAAATTTTATTTTTTAACTCAAAATTCATATATTCATCGGATATACACCCAGATTACTTCCTAGTGCTTAAGAAATACATTATAAACCATTATTTTAAATTCTGAAGCTCCACTTATATGTTGTAGCTCAACTACTTTAGCTTTAAAGTGATCCTGATGTGTTTCATAGTTTAGATACAATTTCAATTCAGCTAGTTACTTTGGGGTAATTTATTTGTACTACCTTGATATTACTTAACTATATGATTTTTATTGCAGCTTATCACTGCTGCTGATACAGACAAAAATGACTGGGTCAATGTCTGCTTGATGCCAAAATAGCCAGATGAAATGTGGTAAGTATAGTCAGTCATCCAGATGTCTTTGTATTTCCAGATGCTGGCTTCATAGATAAAACATCTGGATAACTAACTATGATTTGCATTTTTCATTTGGATACTTACTGTCAGTCACATGCTTACATCCATTAAATATACAAGTAATCAACCTTCAAAAATATACCTGAACTGTGTGGTCCATTCTATCTGGAAACACTCATTTTATGCCTAGTGTTAGTAAGTACAGCACCATGTTATTATAACTATATGTGGTAATAGAAATTGAATAGAGTCACAGTGAGTAGTATTTCTGTGGTTGATTGTCTAAGAAATAGAAAATTCATAATTGTAGAGTTCTTTCACAAAAATCCACCCAGGAACCAAACCAATCTGTTGGAATTCATTAATAGTTAATAGTATGAAACAAGAAAATAGAAAGGGTATATTAAAAAAAAAAATACAGGACAAGGAGAACTCTGCACCAAAAGAAGAAAGTATAGGACAGGAAAAAAAAAATCCACTGACATCATTAGCTTTGGTAACTCACTATAACGAACACTGCGTCAATATCCACAAAGGCATCCCTACATAAATATAGATGACCTAAGGTGTCAGATCATTAATTCCTGACAGTAAGGGGTAGTTTCACTCTAACTACTCAATTTGCATTAACTGTCAAAAGAAGTTCAGAAAGTTTCTCACAGCCAAATATTTAACTAGTATCTGCAACAACCCTGTTTTCAAATAAGGTCACAGTCTGAGGTACTTCGACATAGGGTCTAGAACTTCAACAGAGGAATTTGTGTGTTGGGAGAGGTCAAAATTAAATCCTAACAGACTCCTGCTTGGTTTGTTTTTCTGTCACCATCTTGAAATTCTTAATAATTTTTGAACAAGGGGCCCCACATTTTTTATTTTGCAGCAGAACCCACAAATTATGGAGCCTTTCCGTGTATAAGCCCTTAATTCCCATTTAAGCTTTTTATAACTGATATACATAGAATGAGTTCTTTTTTTCCTGATCAAAACCTGATTGATACACAGACCCGAGATAGGAAAGATTTGAGTAGAATATTCAAATAAGCAGAACTGCTCAGTTTTTGGTCTACCTCAGGTGAGAGACAAGCAGAAAGTGAAAGATGTACCAAAAATGAAGGAGATGCAGAAGTCCCAGACTCTTCAGCCTCACCCTCGGTGAGTTGGGAATTTGATACCACCCCAGATAAGTGTTGGGATCCCAGGAGAGAAGTTGTTTCCACTTCCTTTAAAGAACTCTGGAAAGACATCAGGACACACATAATTTCCAAGCCACCATAGTACATAATGATAGAGCAGAGAAAACTGTGTAGGACCTGGGTGGATGGAAATTAGATGGTTTTATAGAGAATGCTTATTGAAGCATGCAAGGCAAACAAATGCTTTCTCAAATGAGTCCAACAAGTATTTTTGTATCATGCTGAGTTAGGAAATTATAAAAACTGTACCTGCTATTATTATTTTCCTTCTTCCCCTTTTCCTTTACCATTCATCATGGAAGAGTAGAGAGAACATGAATTTTGTAGACAGATGACTCAGGATTAGCTCTGCTCTGCCATTGCTAACACCAAGGTTGGATTATAGTAAATGCTCAGTGAACGGTAGGTATTACCTACAATCTATTTGTTCTTTCCTATTTCTTCTTCAATTCCTCAGGGTAGATAGGATAAAAAAAAATTTTTTTTTGAAAAGTCTTTGGAAGCAAACATATTCCTGGAAGGGAATTTGGAATAGCTTCCAATTCCACTAAAACAAATATAGATGGCATACTATGAGTATAAGAGCTAGAGATTAAACTATACTAAATATGATTTTTTAAAAAGGGCTACAATGGACATATAAGTAGCTAGTGAGCAATAGTAAATATATAGCCCAAATTAGGTAGCAAATATCTGAGGTAGATTAATTGACTTTAAATTACGAGAAAAGAGTAGACAATGAGGGGCTCTCCAGAACTGGAAATCTGCAAGGAAATAATTGCAAGTCAAGAACAAGAAGGTTCAGAGAACAATTCAGGCACATCAGTAGAATAGCTCTACTCTCTACAAAGTCCAGGCTCGTAAGGAGATATCAAGATAGAGAAGAAGCTTCGGACAGGATGAGTATAGAGAAGCCAGGTGGTTGATACTCTGCTAAAGATGAGGTAAGAATTCAACAGAAGCAAGGACACTGGAAGCTCTGGTTGTGGTGAGGACTTTGGCGGGAAAGCAGTTTGGGACGATGAGAGAGTCCAACTTGAAACTGCATCAGTGTATGGCTGTAGTAGAATAGAGATGCAGGTCACTGAAAATAGGAAGCTCAAGAAATGCGAAAAGTATGGTCCATAAAATTCTGCAATAGCTCCTATGTGGATTTGGATAAAGTGAAAACTTCTCATTTTGACATCTAAACACCTTGGTAATACCTCTGGTTTCATATCACAATGCTATCATCATTCTATATGCCAGTCGTATCAGATCATTTTCTTTTTCTCAAACCCACCATATACCCCTACCTCCAAGAGTTAGGACACACTGATTCTCTCTCTCGAAGGTTTTTTTCTTACTTGTCCATCTGATGAAGTCATCCTTTAAGACTTATGTTAAATGCCACATCCTCAATGAAGTATATTCCCTGGTTTCCTTACTGGTTCCACCCTCTTGTGTTTTCATAGCATTTACAGCATTATATTTTATTATTTGTTACTTCCTTATCTCCAATAACTGCTTTAAGGACAAGGATCCTTCCTTATTATCAATAGTAATAGCTGAGACTCATCAAGAGCTTATTTCACATCAGGTATTGTGCTAAGCATTTTATGTACATTATTTGATTTTGTTTGATCTTCAAAAAATTATCCATGAGGTGTTATGAAACTGAAGCACAGAGAAGTTAAGAAACCTGATGCAGACCAAAAGGCTAGAAAGTGCTAGAGCCGGGATTAGATTACAGGCAGTCTGAATATTAGCCATGAGGCTACATCACAGCCCAGTGCTTTATGTTCTTCAAGGATCTATATCCTCAGTGTCTAGCAAACACCTGCCCCGTGACAGGTGTTTAGCACATTTTGCTGAATTGAACCAAATGTGAAGAAGTTGACTGGGAAAGAGCAGAAGTTATTGAGAATACTGGGAGTATCCTGGAGGTTAGGAAATAATGGCTTGTGAAGAAAAGAAAAGAGTAGTGTAAGCGATAAGTGAATGATGAACCAGTGGTCGTTCAGGAGTAGGGGGGTTAGTTAGAGAAAGCTAACCTTCTCTCCTGGCCTTGAGAATCGAGAAAAAAAAAAATCTTTAAGGAGGGTTGCATAGAAAGTGGTTTCATCAGATAAATGCCAAATTCCAGCAAAGGCGAAGGAATTAAAGGCACTTTGGAAAAGATTAAAGTGTTGTGTTTACTTAACTTGTGTTTAAGAAAAGACTATGGATCTAGAAGCAGGTGACCATTCTAATGAGTATCAGGAAGTTCTTCCTGTGATATCTTCACATAAGCTATACATTAGCAGTCTGTAACTCTAGGCCACATTACTCTTCTGATTCCAGCTATCATAGGATGTCTTCTCCAACTATTCCAACAGACATCATTCTACAATTCCAAATATAAACTCTCCTCAATCCACCCTCACTGATCCCCTACACCCCTACCCCTTCCAAACGTCTCAGTGAATGGGATTATCTCTAAATCACCCAAGCCAGATTTCTAGGAGTTATCATCATCTTGTTTTTATTTCTCACATTCCAATTAGACACCAAATCCTGCCATTTCCCCCACAGAAATGGATCTAAAGGGCCATCCCCATTGCTCCAACCTTATTCAGAGGCTCACCATCTCTCTTCTTGTCTTACTGCTACTGACGTCTCTCTTTCAAGTCATTCTCTACATTTCTGAGAGTGATCATTATAAAATACAAATCTGATTGTATCATTGTCTGTGCAAAATTTATAAATAGCTCCTCTTGTCTCCAGGATAAAGCCTTCGAATGTGGTAGAAGATTCAAAAAGCTGTGGACTCGATTGGTACCGCCTCATGTCTTTGGGCTGCACATAGGGCTTCCCCTTGCTTGCCATATCCCACTCCTCATTCCCACTTCCCCCCAGTTAATTCTAATTCGTTCTGAAAAACTGAGTTTGAGTATCACATGATGCGGGACACTATACTTAACTACTTATATCTGCCTTAGGTTCCACTCCACAGTTCTCTTACAATCCCCTGTAATATAAAAGTATGTATTACATTTTACCACAAATATTTATTTGTTCATTTTATCTACAAAACAATCAATGTGATTTTTTGTCTTTTAACACTGAGATCTACAGCATTTAGCACATATTCTTGAATATAAAAAATGCTCAAAAAAAAAAAAAAGGAAAATGCTCAATGAATTTTGAATGAATGATCCAGTCATAGCTATGGATTAATCCATCATCTGTCTCAGAAGGCAATCTGGTCTGCCAGGACGGAGGTCCTCATGCTTCTGCGAGCCTGGGCCCACTCTAAAACAAAAGCCATAAAGGTAAATTTATGGCTTTGGCAAGTGTTTAAAACGAAACATTGTTTCTGAATGATTGTGCCTTAAACTTGTGACCAGAATTTAGAGATTTTGCACCTCAATATGCATCTTTCAGCAATTACAGATCAATGTTAACATTCTGTGCCATAAGATAGTGCACATCGTATGTTATCAGCTTGGAGCAGGTCTTGTCACTGATGTTGTGCTCATCACTCATTACAGTGGGGAGAGAATGCACAATGTCATTGACAGACCACTCTAAACACCTTTCTCATTATCTGCAGAGCCCATGCTTTGGAAATAATTATACTCTAGCTTTTAGTTATCATCCTAAGTTTCGGAGTCCACTCAATATATTTAATATCTAACAGGCCTCTATGCATAATATTTCCTTTCAAATAAGAATTATATACACTATTCCTGGGTTCTTTAAAGAATGATGCATGGTGTATCTATTACAACACTTATCAGTGCAAGTCTGAACCAAGTATCACTGCAAAGAGGTACTCTAGCACCACTTACCATTACAGCTCTAGATTTATACTACCTTTTCCTCCCCTATGTCATAGCTATATTTTTAACATCCTAGAGTAAAGAGGCTGATGACTTCATGCTCTGATTAATAGTGTAAAACAGGCATAATATTGATTAGCAAGATACTATGAAAGATTAAAGGCAGATTTTTTATTTTCAGTGGGACCATCTGAGTTTTTACCCAGTAAGATTTCTAGCTTGTGCATTTAGATATACCTTTTCTAAGGACACCAAAAAGTAACAAATATCTTTTACAAAATAGTCACTTAAAGTAGACTTTATAAGCCTAGGATTCATCTCTGAAAGATGACTGAATTTTATCAATTTAAAGACTGCTCTTTTCTCTGTCATAGGTTTAAATCTAAGAATTATGATGCACTTCATAATCAATAGTGTCTTGGTGTTGTGTTATATATTAGTTGTAGATTTTTCCTCTCTTGATGTAGATGAAATCAAGGTAACTATCAGTGATTAATTCTGATGAAATATGAAAATTGGTTTATATTTTATATTATTTTATAGCATTTGCTTACTGTATTTTATTATTATTTTTATTAGTATTATTAATATTTTATTATTATCACAAGAGTCCACTCCAGTGACCTGGCCTCTCTCTACCCATGGGCCAGGGCTCCCTGGCCTCTCATTGGATGATCCCCATGTCAGCCTACCCACCTAGCCAAGGAAGGCAGTCATATTCCCATTAGATTGCCTTCAGGGGAACAGGTGCCTATAGCTAGGTTAGGGATGGAATTCCATGTTTGTTCCCTAAACTCCCACTCCAGGGAACTGGCATCTCTCTACTGGGGTCCTACTGCAATCTCTGGCTACCCGGAACTGCACTGCACAGCATGTGCAGTATGGTCTTCTCTCCAGGCCTTGGGCATCTGGAGCCCTTCAGGCCTGAGGTCCATGGCCCAGCCTCACACTCTGGATAGCCTCGTGGGTGGAGGGGGCCCCTCCCCCACAATACAATTTGATACTATGGCTACAAAGATGGCAACAGTCACTGCCCATTTGGACGTGCTGCCTGATGGGGACCCAGGCCTCTCCAGGAACCAGGGATCCCAGATGTCTCTCATTCCATGGTGCCCTGGTCCCTCCCATCAAGGCTTCAGAATTCCCAAGATATCTGGTTCGGGGTGATAGGGTCCCTTTGTGAAGATGTGCCTTAGACGTGTGCAGACGCCTGGTTTCCCACATAGAACACCATAGGGACCCAGCCTCTCCTGAACCGGTCCTCGCCTGGTTTAGGGACTGGAGCTGGACCAGATTCCTGCTTACTCCTGAGAACTGTGCCAGACCAGTATGTCCAGTGAGCTCTCTGGCACCAAGATCCCAGCAGCCAGTCCTCTCCAGGTACTAGGACTCCCTGGTGTCTCCAGCTGGAAGATCCCCAGGCAAGCCTGCCCCACCTGGTCCTGGCAAGACGGTCAAATTTCCCCAGATCCGCCTTCAAGGGGAATAGTCAACATTAGGTTGTTTGTGACTTGGAATTAGGCAGATGCTTATTTCCTGTAAGAGCCCCCTCCAGTGACCTGGCCTCTGCAGACCCAGGGCGGCTTCCAGATCCCGGACTTCCCTGAACCGCACCCTGGGCAAGCCCAGTACATACCCCTTCAGCAAGTCTTGAGCAGCTAGTACTCCTCCAGGACTGTGGAGCTAGGGTCTGGCGCCAACCACCTGCATATCCTCTTGGGTGCAGGGGTGCCCCAACCCTGTGACTCACTCTGAGGCGGTGGCCGCAAATTGGCGACAGTCCCCATCTGAACGTGCTGCCTGATACGGACCCAGGCCTCTCCAAGAACAACGGATCCCAGATGTCTTTTATTCCAGGGCATCCAGGTGCCACGAAGCAAGGCTTCAGAGTTCCTCACATAACTGGCTCCTGGATGTCAGGGTCCTTTCTGTAGGCGCAGGCCTGAACGTGGCCAGATGCCTGCCCTTCCCCCAAAGCCCAGAATAGGGACTGGCCTCCCCGGAACCGGTCCTGGCCCAGAACAGGAACTGGGATGGGCTGGATTCCCGCTTGCTCCGGAGCGCGGAGCGGGTCCCGCATGCGCAGTTAGCTCTCGGGGCCCGGGGACCGCAGCCGCCACGCCCGCCTCCAGGGCTCCCCAGGCCCGCGCGCCCCGCCCGGCCGGGCAGTCAGGTCCCCGCACGCCCGCCTTTGGGGAAATAGGCGCCCTTGGGTATGGGGGGGCCTGCAGTGGGCGGGTTGCCTTGTGTCTCCACGACCCTCGAACGCTCCCCAGTCTCTGGGTACTGTTAATGGCAAGACACGCTCGTGCGCAGTACGTACTGTTTTATGAACTGATTTTATTATTTTGCCATCATAGATACGGAAATCTTTTTCGTTTCTGCAGGATTTGCTTTCACAGAGAGACATGACTGGAATAACCTCAGCTTTCGATCTTAAAAAATTTGAGTTGTGCTGGTTTTCTGAATCCTCATTATTTGCCCTCCCGTCTTCTCCTCCTACCGTCGGTGCGGGTTGAAGAATGTTCTTGACAGTATTGCAGTATTCTCATCTTTCTAGAAAAATCATGGAGGCTAGAACTAGTTCTAGGGATAGGAAGACTGGCTCCTCCTGTTGGTCAGCCCTGAGAGCAGAGAAAAGGGAGGGGACTCTTGTGCTTTCTTGAGTCTAATGATACTTTCAGGGGTACGGTTGTCTGTGGAAATGTTAAATATTCTAGTTCCCTACGCCCTACTGCTTCTCCCAGCACTAACAAACTCACCCTTCCTGCCTTCTTCTCAAAGTCTGTATGCTCTTCCTCCCACTTTACTCCTATCATAAATATCGTTAACATTTATGAAGGCGTTATTTGATTTTAAAATATTATATTCCTAATTAACATGCATGACTTCCTCAATCTACTGCCTCTATTTAATATGTATGTGTATGTATATGTTTAATATATAAAATTGGTAAAATATATATGAAGTTTAATTCGGAGTAACCCATTTCCAAGTCTCCAAGATGCTGTTGTTTGTAAAACACTCTACTTTTATCAATGGTTTCTATCTTGCTTAATTTTGTGAGTTTCTTGGGAAGATGATGGGGAAATTGTAGTATTTGCATTTTATGCTAAATATGCCAATGTTATACATTTCACACGTAATTATAATGTTTTAATCATAACAAATATCTTTCTTGTGTTTTTGTTCATTAGGAGAATTGTTATTCCTGAGTATTTGAAATGTTATAATACTAATACATTCCTAAGTCCTTTGTTTTATGATATGGCAGCTTCAGACAATAAATTCTTGCCTTCACGTATCATAATTTTCCAGTTTAAACTTATAAATAGAGCGCAGAGATTATGACCTCAGTTAATTTATCCCTGAGTATGCTTCTAATATATTCAAAAAAGAAAGCAATTCAGTATAAGAAAAGGATACCTGTAAAAAGTATGGGTAAATATTGTTAAATGCTAGCAGCAATATTTGAAGATATTAAATTAGTGACAACCAGCATTTTTGTGGCTTCTTATAGTTCAAAGAAAAACTTTCAGCAAGTCATTTCATTGTCACCATGACCCTGAGAGTTACGTATGTATGTTAGAATGAGGACACAGAAGCTTAGAACTATTTATCAATGTCAAACCACTAGAAACCACTAGAACACATCAAAGGTGAGACTGGAAGCCCTGTCTTCTGCTTTCAGATTCCACAGTCTTCCCATTCCACCCATGCTTCATATTACTGCATATTTTTTAGCTCATCCCCTCCTCACTCAGACCTGCATACACACCCTGCTGATAGCTAGGAAGTCACTAGGAGAAGTACTCAGAGTTTAAAATGGAGCATGCCATTCACATCTGCTAGCTAAACCACAAACCAGGTGTCAAAGCAAAGATGACAGAAGAGATATCCACCCCCCCTTTTTTTTTTTAAGATTTTATTTGACAGAGAGCAAGCACAAGCAGGGGTAACAGCAGGCAGAGGGAGAGGGAGAAGCAGACTCCCTGCTGAACAGAGAGCCCAACTTGGGGCTTGATCCCAGGACCCTGAGATCATGACCTGAGCTGAAGGCAAATGCTTAGCTGACTGAGCCACCCAGGCGCCCTGACATTCACCCCTTTCTAAAACCTCTACAGTCCTTCCCCCCTTGCTATTCAGCTCATTATTACTCATACAATAATAATACTAACAAATGTCAGAGGACATAAGTTTCAGTTCAACATCCTGAAAGAAATGCGTTTTTGCTCTGCTCATAGGCCACTTGATCTATGAAGATCTTCCTGACCCTAAGCAGTGTCATCGGCTCCTTTCTTTGTGCTTCCTCAGCATTCTGTTCAGAGAGAAACTGTGAGTTTTGTTTGCACGCCTCCTCCCAGAATAAACTGTGAGTATTTGTCAGGCATAAATTTTGTCGTAGTCATCCTTATGTCTCCACGGTCTGACACAATGTCCAGTGCCATGCAAGTATATCATAAATAATTGCCGAGTGAATAACATGTGTTATTTTGTTTACTCATTCAACAAACACTTGCCAAGGCCAGCAACTTCATTTCTTCATAAAAGTATTTCACAGGACTCCCGTTCTGAGCAAAAGCCTGAACAAGGTTTAGTTTTTTTATATCACACTACAAAAAAATGATCAATTTCATAGTTAAGAGCATACAGAAAAACAGTCGTTTTCCTTTGAACATGAAGATACAACCTGTGAAACTCATATATTCTTTTTTGGCTGGCATACATTACTGTCCTTTTGGGTGTGAAAGATATTTGCTATGGGCATATATATTAGATGGTGAGTGAAATGTGAGGTATTTTGGTTGATGCTCATAGAAACAATATTTAAATGTTCTTTAAACTCATGTTTTACATATTGCATATCTTTATATAAATATGGACTATTAATAATTATTCCCAATAAATTTATTTAAGTTTATTAAATGGTTTATATATTAACTTTGTATTAACTTATGTATTAAGTTTATGGAAAACTTTAATCAATAAATCAGTAATCAGTAAATCAGTAATCAGTAAAAAACTTTCATAATGATGATAATCATAATGATAACAATTTTTCTCATGAAATAAGCTTAGATTTTATAATATATAATACTTTTATTTCCCCAAATTATGTTCATGACCATTAAATTATCTGGATGATCTGTCAGAGAAAAATGATATTAGAAAAGTGATGTAGTTGATCAAAAATATATTTAGAAAAGACGGAGCATTAAGCCTAGATTCAAATCTCCACATTGACTGAAATTCAAATTATGCTATTGACAAATGCCACTGTAATGGCAGCATCAGAGTTAGTGACATCATACCTGTTAGTCTTATTCATCAGAATGGATGAGGACTATTGGAGAAGGCACAGAAAGGAACATAAAAAATTTTTTTTTAAGATTTTTATTTATTTGATAGAGACACAGGGAGAGAGGGAACACAAGCAGGGGGAGTGGGAGAGGGAGAAGCAAGTCTCCCGTCGAGCAGGGAGCCCGTTGCGGGGCTCGATCCCAGGACCCTGGGATCATGACCTGAGCCGAAGGCAAATGCTTAACCGACTGAGCCACCCAGGCACCCCCTGAGTGAGGTTTAGAACTGATGATGAGAGATGAATTTTTAGCCTCCCATTTTGTTTTTGTAAAATATTTATTTATTTATTTGAGAGCAAGAGAGCACAAGCAGGGGGAGGGGCAGAGGGAGAGGGAGAAGCAGGCTCCCCGCTGAGCAGGGAGCCCGATGTTGGGCTCGATCCCAGGACCCTGGGATCATGACCTGAGCCGAAGGCAGACGCTTAACGACTGAGCCACCCAGGCGCCCCAACATAAAAAATTTTAAAGGAAGAAGGTCTGATAGGAAATTATAAATGAGTGACCATGTAATGCAGAGAGATAGAATAAATTTCAGGTGTGCATGTGAAAGACCATATGACAATGGGGTTGATATAAACTAGTAAGGAAAACCACACTTCCTGAACTATTCTAAGGATAGACCTGTCCTGCATAATCTAGACCTCCCACCAGAGGGCAATAGACAGCAGGTCAGGAAAGGTATGCTCACATTTCGTTTGCATGATCCATGATCCTTCTGTGTTAATTCTTATCTTAAATTGTAAAGGAGAAAAAAAGGTGTTGTTGTTAAAACTTGGTATTTTTCTTTTGCTTTTTCCCATTTAATAATAGTCCATTGACTTTGGATTATTGTCACCTGGGCACCTCGTTCTACCTTAACCACCCACTTCAGTATATCGTCACCGTAACAAGGAGAGTGATTTTCTTAAAATGTAAGTCATATCATTTCAGTCCTCTGCTCAAAACTATCCAACAACTTCCCATCTTATTAAGAGCAAAAGGCAAAGTCCTTAATGGTGCACAAACCCCAATAGTCCTATTATGTCTCTTTCTCCTTGTTCACTCCACTCCAGTCACATCATCTTCATTGCTGCTTCTCAAACATTCTAGTACCGTTGACCTCAGGGCCTTTGCATCTGCTGTTCCTCTGCCTGGAATGCTTTCCACAAGACATTTGCCTCATTCCCTTCCTTACCTCTGTAGAACTTTATTCATGTGTCACCTTCTAAGTAAGCCCTTCCCTGTTCATTCAACTTAAATTCCTAATTCCCCCTTTTTGTTTTACTTTTGCTTTTCTCCACTGTATTTATCACCACTTAAGCTACTATATATTTTATTTATTACTTATTTTATACATGTCTGTCTCTTCCCTCTAGATTGTAAGAGGACTTTTTCATCACTTTTCTTTCTTCTTATAGTTACAAAACCTGTAATAATGCCTAGCTCAGTATATATACATACATGAGTGTGTTTGTGTTTTGACAAAAGTAACAACTGAATGAATTCAACAGATACTTATTTTTATTCATATCATTTATCCAGAACTGTTACTATCAATAAATACTACACACACACACACACACACACACACTACTTTGTGTTGCCACATGAAAATCCACATAATTGTCTACAGCAGTGGTTTCTCGAAGTGTGGTCCCCACACTAGCAGCATCAGCATCAGTATCTTATGGGAACTTGTTATCAATGCACAGACCCCACCAGAAATCTACTAAATCAGAAATTGTATTTTAATAAGCTCTCTGGGTAAGTCCGATGCATGCTAAACTTTGAGAACCACTGACAGAGATAAGTTTATTAAGTTGGAAATGGAAATTGAACTTTTAATGCATTCTTATTTTGCATATTAGAGATTGCAAGTTTTTCTTGGGTACAGTTAAGTTTGGGAATATTCTGGCTTTAATAAATGACAAGTGAGTCTTCTTCTTAGTGAGCCCTACACCTACCTTCCCCTTCATCCCTACAGTCAGTCTTCCAGGCCAGGTCCTAATGTCTTACCCCTGGTATTGTAGTGGCTTTCTAACTAACTAGTCACTAACTAGTCTAACTAGTATCCATATGCTAACACATTTTCTTGACTATAAAATGAATTTTTTTCATATGTTTTCATTTCTGAAATAAAGATGCATCTTACAGTCAATAAGTAAATTTGATGAAGTGGGTTTTTTTTTCTTATTTTCCACAAGATTGTTTTTATACCAAAGACCTATTTTATAATGGCAGAAATAAGATCTTTTCCTATAGTGTTTTGCTTCATCATGCATCTGATTGCCCTTTTCCTGCCCTCTTGTGGCCCCATTTTTCTCATACTTCAGGCATCTTAGTGTGAAAAACGTTCATTCATCAATCTGCTAATTTTAAGAAAGACCTCAGTGAAAGAATGATGCATTGCATAAACTTGAACTCAAAGCAGTCACATGCTCAAGGCTAATATTCTTTTCATTAAAAAAGTTTGCAGCTGTTTATTTTCAGCTTAAAATGGAGTTTTTGCTTATGCCTGGCATATTCTCACCAGCATCTTCAGTGGCTCTCTCTGAGCCTATTTCTGTAGTTCATGAATCACCATTTAGGAAGCCCAGCGGAGTGCACAGAGCAGGATTCCCGCAGTGTGAACCCTCTCTCCATGTGCTACCGCTCTTTTTCCTCTCCTACCTCTCTGTCTTTTAAAATTTATTACATTTTCTTACTTTGCTGCTCTGAGGAGCACAGGCTTTTTCCTGTAAGCTAGGTTCTTTATGAGCCTCTAAATTTGGATGTAGCACACAGCAGCTAGGTTATTGTAATAGCTTCCAGGATTCATTGGGAGGTCTAGGTTGAGCCAGAGTATCTAAGCATCCATGCTGATTACTAATAGTCTTTTTCTTCCCTTCCCAGCTCCGGCTTTTCCCTTGGTCCTATAGACCTTCTTTGGATTTCTCATTAATTGGCCTTGGTCCTATAGACTTTCTTTGGGTTTCTCATTAATTGCCACAAATACGGTAGCCAGGGGATGGCACCGAGGTAAGCAAGCCTCCTTGTGGGTCCGGATGATGGGATATTGCAAGAAAAGTTTCTAAATTAAGTTCACATAAACCCAATTTCTGCCTCCCAGCCCTAGCTACACATTAGAATCGTCAATTAAATTTGCCTCTCTGAAGGTGGAATTTGAGCATCTCTGTTTCAGATCTCTCTGGGTAATGACTAATGTCTAGTCAGGGCTGGGAACCACTGATGAGCTCCCAGAATGTGGGCTATTTTACTTGTGGAGATTGGTGATCAAGCCTAAAATTGCACCTTTGTGTCCAAATAAGCCTAACTAGCTAATAACAGACATGATTCTTACCGCCTGATGAGTGTCATTTAAACTCTATCTGTAAGCAAGTTATATTTATGTCAGCAGAGCTAAAAAATAAAATTTAGCTGATTTCTTAGAAAACAAGAGAAGAACATAGTCAAATAGGGAACAACTCTATTATACCAGGGTTTGAGCAAGGGAAGTGTCCTCACTGTGGGCTTTGAGCTAACGTTATAGTGAGAAAAAGACATTGGTTTTCATTCGGCCCAGCAGGGATACGATATATCCACAGTATCAATTAATTCATTGTAGAGTAAAGTACCTTATTATGGAGGTACTTTACTACATTTGGGATATGCCCTTGACCTCTTTTTTGCCTAAATTTATACCACTGAAAGGATTCATTATAATCCAGTTCATTGAAATGTAAAAAAATAAAAACACATGCATTGTAAAACATCATTTTTCAAGCTGTGTTTTGCAATTAGAAGACTATTTCAGAACACTAGCAAAAATGGCTGAAACATTTCTCTGATGTCATGTCTGTTTCTTTTAGTCACCATTCACAATATTGTACTAGCAGCAGGAAATAGAAGATACTATCTTAATAAACCCTAGTGGTTGTTAAATGTGTCCATTATGGTGGGGGGTGGGAGGGATGGGGTGGCTGGGTGATAGACATTGGGGAGGGTATGTGCTATGGTGAGTGCTGTGAATTGTGTAAGACTGTTGAATCACAGACCTGTACCTCTGAAACAAATAATGCAATATATGTTAAAAAAAAAAAAAAAAAAGAAGATAGCAGGAGGGGAAGAATGAAGGGGGGGAATCAGAGGGGGAGACAAACCATGAGAGATTATGGAGTCTGAGAAACACACTGAGGGTTCTAGAGGGGAGGGGGGTAGGAGGATGGGTTAGCCTGGTGATGGGTATTAAAGAGGGCACGCATCGAATGGAACACCCGTTGTTACATGCAAACAATGAATCATGGAACACTACATCAAAAACTAATGATGTAATGTATGGTGATTAACATAATAAAAAAACAAAAAAGTAAAATATAAATAAATAAATAAATAAATAAATAAATAAAGTGTCCATTATAAACAAAAGCAATCCCACACCAGCCCCACAAAAATTTATTTCTTATTTTTACTCAAAAATTTTAAAAACTGAAATTGAATTGCTGTTGAGAGCAATGGACATGATGATTTTAAACAATGGACATGATGATTGGGCATATAAATAAGGAGATTTTCATGTATAAGTACTATTTCATAAGCCCCTTCACTGTTCCTTATAACTTTTAGCTTAGTATTGGTAATTAAAGGCAACCAATAAAATAATTTTCATCCTAACACATCATTCTACCATCATAATGTATACATGGAGAAGGTAAACTCTAATATCTGTTTACCTCAGGTTCATTACCACAAAGGGTGCCCAGAAATATATGGAAGAATTTAGGCAATTAGAACAATTCAGAAACAGTTTATTAAGCACCCATTATTCACTATGCTGGGCACCTTGGGAATAGTGCCTCTTCATAATACAATGAATGACATACAATAAATACCCCCAAAATATTGATGAGTTAAAGAATAAATACAAGACATGACTTCTATCCTTTAGGAACTAATACTTCAGTGGGAGGAGACAAAAACACAGATATCTGAAGAATAGGACAGAGTTCTTTAATGGAGGGGCAAACCACTAGGGAAGTAATAAATAATTACTATAGCAGCTTAGAAGTATTATTTCGGCAGATTGTAAATCCGAAATGCTTCTTGAGTTAAGCGAGAGGTGAACAAAGTACTGAAAGTACAGAACTTCACAGAGTAGAATTGAATTGAGGAAGGACATCCCAGAGGGAGGCAAATCACTTGAATAAAAAATGAAGACAGTTCAGGGAAAGGAAATACTTTGGTGGAAGGGGTTGTGGAGATATGACTAATATGTAAGGGGGTTTTCAATGAGAAGTTAAAATTTTTCTGTGTGGTAGGAAGCTCTCAAGATTCTTCAGAAGGAATGGCACAGTCAGATCTATTTTAGAGGGATTATTTCAGAGGCGCTGTTCAGAACAACTTGAAGAAGGTAGAGGCTGGAGGTTTAGGAGGTTGTATTGTAAGTATGCACAAGATGATGAGGACATGAGCCAAGGCACCAGTAAGAGAGTGGAGGAGCTCAATTTGGAAGACATCTTGCTTGTCCAAATAGATTTTGAAGATTGGTTGTTGGTGATTGGTTATTGGTGAGGATTGAGGGAAAGGGAGCAAATTTCATGTCAGAACAACTAGGGATATAGCTATTTTATAAAAGAGATGTTTCCAGAATGTGTAATATTAGCAAGATGATATTGGAGGGTTCTGGTATAAATTTTGAAGAGAGGTACTTTCCAAATAATAATGTTGCTTAACATACTCGGGAAAAGAATGACAAGACAAAGAAGTAAGTGTGAAAGGGTTGAGAGCAGAAGGTAAGTTGAAAGCCACATACCACAAGAGGTTACAAAAGTGGCAAGAGATCAGGGAAAAGTGGCATTAAAATGTGAATAATGTCACATAGATGTGAGTCAGGAAGCACAGGAAAGTGGTGAGCAGGTTAGAATGAATGAATGAATGTGAGAAAGCAAAGAATACATGAGTTGCCCCCTTACTGTAGAGAATCCGAAGAGTAAAACAGTGCAAGAAAGATGGGCCCCATGAAGAAATGATCTAACTGGGTAACCGATTCAGGAGGATGGGGAGCATAGACACTGAGCACGAGGATAATAAATAGCATGTACCCTTTTAGTGAATGAATGGTCAACTTGTTACTCTGTACTAAAGTACCATGTCAATAGAAACTTGGTGAATAGATAGGAGGTACTACTATTTGCTATTTCCAAGAAATTAAAGTGACTTCTTTATTTTAAAAAGTGACTTCTTTTTTTTTTTTTAAAGATTTTATTTATTTATTTGAGAGAGAGAGAATGAGAGACAGAGAGCATGAGAAGGAGGAAGGTCAGAGGGAGAAGCAGACCCCCCGCCGAGCAGGGAGCCTGATGTGGGACTCGATCCCGGGACTCCAGGATCATGACCTGAGCCGAAGGCAGTCGCTTAACCAACTGAGCCACCCAGGCGCCCAAAAGTGACTTCTTTATTAATAAAATTGTGGTTTATCTTATTTACCATGCTCCATCAGCCTTGCTATCATTAGTCTGTTGCTTGCACTTTGGAACCCACTAAGGTCTGTCCATTCCATGTCTCTCCTTCCCAGGAGGCTGCAGTGGCAGGCATTGGGCGTTCGCAGGCTCACTTTAGCTAAGACAAAAGGCATCTTCTCATGAGGAAACTTGAAGGGCCCTGACCTGGAAAGTGAGGCCCCATAGAGCCCACTCATTCTAGACGGAATCTAAGATTTAAATAATATAAGGGCTCCATTTAAAACAACAACAGTGACAGTTGGCAAACATTTAGGCTCTGTGGATTTAGTGGTTTAGGAAGCTTTCTATCTAGTGATTAATTCCTGCCAAGACCATTTTCATAAGCAATTGGATGAGACCTAAAGAGTCACCTCTGCTTCTGTCATATTAAAAAAACGGAAAGCTAAATACATCCTCTGGTCTTCAAATGTGATAACACTTACCAGAATAATCGTGGGGACAAATACAAGTGTATCTTCCTATCTCATTGAGGCATGTAGCTTCATTCTTACAGGGATCCGAGACACACTCATCCACTTCCAGGTCACAGTGCCTGCCTTGATATCCTGGGACACAGAAGCAGAAATAGCCATTGATTCCATCCTGGCACATGGCCCCATTGTGGCAAGGGTTCGAAGCACACTCATCAAGATCCTTTTCACAGAACCTTCCAGCATATCCATCAGGGCAGATGCAGACAGGGTGAACAGGGTCCTGATGGCAGATACCTCCGTGTTGGCAGGCGTTTGTGCCGCAGAAAACAATAGCGGTTTCACAGGTTGTCCCACTAAAACCAGGAGGACATTTGCAGAGAAAGCTCCTTCCTCCAGGGGTGTTCACGCAAGTGGCATTTCTTTGACAGGGATTGGAGAAGCATGGATCTCTCATGTTGTCACAGTCTTTGTCCAAATTACTGGCCACGTCTGAACAATGGCAGTTGTTGTCTTCTGAATAATCATTGCATGTAGAATTGTTTTGGCAAGAATTTGAGAGGCACGTGGTGTCATTTTTATTGCAAAAGGAACCTACAAGGAAATAAAAAATATGAAGATGAAGTTTACAAATAAATGGCTAAGGATAAAATTAAAGATCTTTCTGCTCCTATGCCATCTCAGACTCATTAATGAAATACAGTTGGTTGCATTCTTTTGATGCGCTTTATCAAATGATGTCTAATGATGAGGTTTTTCATTAATGATGATTTGTCAAATCTTTTCATGTAGTTGCTAATAAGAAACAAAAATAGCTGGTTTGAGATTCTTTGCTTCTCCACTTCCCTTTCTCAGGGCCAAGTGCCACTGAGCAATGGGGTGAATTGAAGCAACTGTTAAATTGTCCTATAGACATACATTTTTGAAATTCACATTCTCTCATGGAGGATTTTGGAGTATACTGGGAAATGAGATAACAAAATTGTCTCTGAATATAGTCTAACTGAAACTAATATTTAAGTGAATGTTATAACTTGGTTTATAACTGCTTTATCACAATTACCATTTATGTTCTTTAAAAAAAGCATAGAAAAATGAAAATATTAAAACAAAATAAAATACCAACTGTTTGTTGAAGCTCTACTCTTTGTACCAAGCTTGCCAGGTATTTCACATATATTATTTCTAATCCTCACAGCAACACAGTGTTATTATGTACATCTTACAGATGACAAATTAAATCCCTCTGCAAGGAAATAGATGTAGTAAAGTTTATGGAATTTGTTTTTCTAAGAGCATCTCTGTTCTAGCGGATACATTTTTGAAATTCTAATTGGAATAATAACGAACAGAAAAACAATAATTCTTTAATTTTTTGCCAAACTCTTTGGATATTTGTATGTATGGAAGTTTTCCCCAAATATATATACATTATGATTGCAGCATTGTTATTTTCTTAGTCATGTATACGGAGAAGCTTTATGATTGTTCAGCTCAATTGTATTATCCCACAAAACACTGTCTTGCAGGTGGATTCATCTACTGTATCATTCTCTTATTTTTATTTCCTTTCTCACAGTATTGCTCACAAACATAGTAGCGGGCCACAGTACAGGCTTGTAATAAAAAAAAAAAAGGTACAAAATGGAGAGTTTGCTCTTAGGACATGAGACATAAATCAACTATTGTCAGAAGAAAACAGTGTATAAACTTTGAGAAATATGTCATGGTAAATCTTTTCCCTCTTCCTGTAAAAAAAAGAGGTGGTTCTCATAACTCGGTGTGGCCACCAACAGGGTGATGGGAAGATACTGAAAATAAATGACTAATTGGTGCATCATACAAGAGTGAGAAGATTTTCATAATTATCTTCTGTGGAGTCTTCCTGGCAGCCAACAATTTTCCTCTAGTGCCTACACATAGAAAGTTAACATATGCTTCTATATTATCAGGAGGGTTGATCAGAGACCAAACATTTTCTTCTCCCTATGAGAAAATTCAACTAATCATCCTTATACTTTAGCTTTTTTTTTTTTTCTTCTCTCAGATGCTGGCTTTCCTATCACATCTTCAGATGTGATGTCTTCGTGTCACTTCCTGAGAGCTTTCTCTGAACTCCTTTTCTAAGTTTTATTTGCTATCTTATATATGCTGTTATTTCTTTGTGTATATGTTTGTTTGTTTTCTGTTTTCTTCATTAGAATGTTATCATGGAGGAAAAAAGACCTGTGTCTCCATATGTCCTGGGTCTACATCACCTGTCCCATTGCAGGTGCTCAATACATACTTATCATCGGAAGGAAGAGGGGAAATGTCACAACAGAAACATGGAAGGGTTGGGGCGCCTGGGTGGCTCAGTTGGTTAAGCGACTGCCTTCGGCTCAGGTCATGATCCTGGAGTCCCGGGATCGAGTCCCGCATCGGGCTCCCTGCTCGGCAGGGAGCCTGCTTCTCCCTCTGACCCTCCCCCCTCTCATGTGCTCTCTGTCTCTCTCATTCTCTCTGTCTCAAATAAGTAAATAAATAAAATCTTTAAAAAAAAAAAAAAAGAAAAAGAAACATGGAAGGGTGCTGTGCAATCACAGGGGCCAGGAAAAGTGTTACCAGGAAGAGTCTCAATGAAGAAAAGGCCTTGAGATGTGTTTTTCAGTGAATGCAAGTGAAGGAAGGATAGTATTTGCAAAAGAAAGAACTAAAGCATGAGAGTTTTGGCATTCTCTGTGTGGGGCAGCAAATGGGGAGGAATAGGAAGAAATATTTAATAAGTTCAAACTTTTCAGCATTTAAAGTTCGTGTCCAAACTGAGAGAATTCAATTAAATACTATAGTTGCCCTCTTCACCAGTAAGGGTATTTATGAATTTAGGTTTTCCATTTATTTTTGTTTTGTTAGTGATGATGGTGATGGTTTTTTCCTTCCTTTAATAATCAAGCATTATCATTTAAGCTATGAAATGAAGCATTTGTGTGGAAAGACAGACAGCAAAGGAAATTAGCGTTTATACCCAAGGCCTCTCCAATGCAACTTTTAAAATGGATTTCTTATAATATTTGTGTAAAGCATTTTACCAGATGGAAAGCTAAGTTTTATAAGGACTAAGTCATTTGCATAGTGTCAAAGAGAGGTAGGATTTGAACCTCTGGTTTGTCCATTTCTTTTTACTGCATTCTTTTAGAAGTTAGGGTACTTATTGGGTAGTTTCTTATGTAAACCTGATGATATTCACATTAAATGTTTAATTCTCTTCCTTTCCAAAATTCTGTGAAAGACATAAAGGATAGCACGTAAGCATATTGAAAAAATGCTCAACATCATTTACCATTGGGGAAACAGAAATTAGAAACAATATCTAGAATGGCCACTAGAATGGCCAAATGACAAAATTGGCAATACCGGGTTTGACAGGAAGTGGAGAAATGGAAGTCTCCTTCATGCCCTCTCTCTCTCTCTCTCTAACTAATCATTCTTGCCTATACGCTACCAGTTGTATTAGTGTTTTCAAATATTGGCCTTTGACTTTATATAGTTTACCTATAATACCTTTGTTTTCTATCCTAGATTTCTGGTTTTGCCTTTTTATTTTCTTAATTCTACTTGCTTTGGGTTGAATTGCTATTTATTCTTTCAGGTATTCCTAATTTATTAATTTAGGACTAAAAATTTCTGTGTAAGCACAGCTTTATTGCATGTCTTATAAATTTATTTTTGATATCGTTCAAATAAAAATATTTTCTAATTTTCATGGTGATTTCTTCTTTGACCTATGGAAAAAATCTATAAAAATCAATTACATTATTGTTAACTGTGTTATTCAGAACTTCTATAGCATTGGGGTTTTTTCCTACTATTTCTCTTCATTGAGATTGATGCATTGAAATCTCCTATAGTGAATATGAATTTCCTATTTCTTCTTTTAGTTCTGACAATTTTCACTTCTATATTCTGAAGCTATGTTCTTATGTTCATAGAAATTTAAAATGGTTATATTGTCCTGCTAGTTTGACCCTCATATATTCATACAATATCCTTTTTATCTTTAGTAATGCATCATACCTTAAAAGACTACTTTTCCTGTTGTTGTACTGCTATATCAGTCATATATCAGTCATATATCTCATACATGGGTGGTGGGAATGCAAAATGGCGCACCCACCTTGGAAAACAGTTTCCAAGTGTCTTATTAATTTAAACATACACTTATTCAGCAATTCCACACCTAGATATTTCCCCCAAGAAAATGAAAACATAATGTCCACACAAAAACTTGCTTTCAAAATTCATAGTGGCTTTATTCATAATGCCCAACACTGGAAAAAAATCCAAATATTCATCAGCTGGGAAATAAATTTTAATATATCACACACTGGGCTACTACTCAGGAATAAAATGGGCAAATTACTGATCCGGTGAACAACATGGAGGAATCTTTAAAGTATTATGTTAAGTAAGAGAAACCAGACACAAAGACTGTTGGCTGTATGATTCAATTTTATGACATTCTAGAGAAGGCAAAGTTATAATGATGGAAAGCAGTTCAGTTGTCACCAGGAAATGGAGGTGGGTGAAGGGAATTAACTGTAAAGGGGCATGAAGGAGTTTTTATGGAAACATTCTGTGTCATGATTGTGGTAATAGTTATTGACCCCATAAGCGTTTGCCAATGAAATTGGGTTAATGTTATTGTATGTAAATTATACCTCAATAAATCAGACAAAAAAAAAAAAAAGCCCTAGAAAAAAAGGACAAAAAGGGATGAAATTATCATATTCACAAGAGCCAGAAGAGAGGTTGAGGGGACAGCAATAAATACCCATACACATACACTCATACATAGAGGGAAGCTAGGCTGCAGATGGGTGAGTTGTAATAGACTTAGCTTACCAGAATAAGCAAAACCCCAGCTGAGAGAAACCTAGAAGCAAGACAGTTTACGCAGTAGAACCCTCAAAATTTCAGGAATTAGAGGCTCCATGTACTCAAGTGGTGCTGAAAATGGAGAGGTTGTTTGGAAAACTTACCAAAAGCACAGTTAGATTCTCATATCCCATTTTTACCCCAGGAAACTATGTGATGGCCCTTCTTGCATGAAGGGGATTCAAAGGCACAAGCACAACTAGTGGGAGTGACCGGATCTGATTTGATAACAGGGGGATGAAGTGAATGTCTACATAAAGAGTTGTGAGACACTCCCCAACCTCATTTTCAATTCAGTTCTAAAAATGCCAGCAGCCAGATTTACTCCCCAAGCAGGAAACAATTACTTCTCTTAACCAGCCCGAGAGAAAATATTTACAGATGCTGATATTGGGTGTCACCCATTGAAATGAGCCAGCCCAATCACTGCAGAATAAATCTTAATAAGCTAGAAAGCTCTGTAACATGAAATAAAAGTGCTTTCAAATAGCTCTTTTAAGCAAACACAGGCATATATATATATATATATATATATATATATATATATGGCATTACTGTCCTTTAATTATACTTTAAATTATATTACAATTATACTCTAAAGAATAATGATAAATAAACATCCCTTGTACCCATTAATAAGCTTAAGAAACAATAGTACCTCTTTATTAAATATGAACAGATTGTATCAGATTACCACAGAAGGAAAACCTCTAAGATAAAACACTAACACCAAATGCACAAAAAAAAATTTTTTTTAAGTAACTTGGAAGAGACAAAGACAATTTAAGGAGTGGACAACAATTTATGAAAATTTGAGCATTAATATATTGAGAGTTAAGAAAGGATAGTGCAGCAATGAAGTAAGTATAGGTGTTTATTAAAATAAACTTCTAGAGAACAAAAGAGGCTTTAAAATTAAAAATACAGTGGTAGTTGTCTTTCTCTGCTTGACTTATTTGTCAAGCAGAGAAAGACAATTATCATATGGTTTCACTCATATGTGGAACATAAGGAATAGCGCAGAGGATCATAGCAGAAGTGAGGGAAAACTGAATAGGAAGAAATCAGAGAGGGAGACAAACCATGAGAGACTATGAACTCTGGGAAACAAACCAAGGGTTACAGAAGGGAGGGGGGTGGGGGGATGGGGTAACCAGGTGGTGGGTATTAAGGAGGGCACGTGTGGTGATGAGCACTGGATGTTATAGGCAACTAATGAATCGTTGAACACAACAAAAACTAATGATGTACTATATGCTGGCTAATTGAACATAATAAAAAAAACTACACACACACACACAAAAAGAAAATGAAAAATACAGTGGTAGAAATAAAAAATCCAGTTAAGTGATTGAAAGATAATGTTAAGGAAAATCGACCAGACACTAGAAAAAAATACTAAGAGATTGGAAATGAGAGGTAGAAACAATAGGGGACTAGAGAATCAGTCAAGGAGGCATTTCAAAATAAGAGAAGAAAGGAAATGGGGTGGGGGTGAAGTAGGCAAGGAGAGGAGGGAGAAGGAACTTAAAATTATGACAGAAATATAAAAATTGTTCCTATAATTAAGAGCAAACAAGTTTATAGATTTAAAGCTTCTACTAAGTGCCCTACACAAAGAACTAAAAAATAGATCCACAGCAAAGCACATCATTTCCCTGAAGCAGGACAGGGAACCACTCATTTACAAAGCGTCAGAAATCAGAGTAACATTTGACTTCTCCACAGCAATATTGAAAGCTAGGGGATATTAGAAAAATGCCTTAAAAATCCTAAAAGAAAATAATTCCTAAATTAGAATTCTATGCCCAGCTAAACTATCAATCAAACGTTGGCGGGGAAGACAAATATTTGCAGAAATTCAGAAATTTAAATTTTCAGCTTTCATGCTCACTTTTCAGGAAGATTCTAAAAGATAAGCTCTATGAAAGTGAGAGTATAACCAAGAAAATGAGAGACATGGAATCTAGCACACAGGGATCTAATAAAGGAAAGAAGAGAAACATTTTACCAAAAATTACTCGCTGGACTACAGATATGCTATCAGCATAGAGATTCACTAGTGCTGAAGGCAAAAAAAGAAGGTGGAGCTCAGAGAAGAAAAATGCAGAGTACCATATAGAGAGGTAAAGGAAAACGAAATAGAACAAGGTTTTTAAACTCTTACTAGTATTAATTCTAGGGAAAAGGCTGTGCAAAAAGGGAAATGAATCGTAATATACTATGTGGTTGCATTGTTCTTTATAAATAACAATAATGATAATTATGATTTAACTAAAGCAGTAGAGTTGCATGTGTGCTGGGGGCTGTGGGTGTGTGTGGTTGAGAACTGCAGGAAAATTAAATCTACTTTTACTGTAGCAGGATTCCAATAGATTATGCTAGTATCTAAAACAAGGGAGGGGAGCCTGGGTGGCTCAGTCGGTTAAGCTTCTGACTCTTGATTTGGGTTCAGGTTATGAACTCAGGGTTGTGAAATCGAGCCCTGCCTCCCGCCGTACCCTGGGTATGGAGCCTGCTTAAGAGTCTCTCCCTCTCCCTCTGCCCACCCCCACCCATGCTCTAAATAAATAAATAGATAGGCAAATCAATTAAATAAAACGAGGGAAAAACTCAGCTTATTATTTACAAGTTTACAAATAAAAACCGTAAGAAATGACTGAGAGTTTTAAATAGTTGCTTCTGGGGAGTGCACAGTAGGAGTAAGAAGGAGGAATGGGGATGGTAAAAAGTGGACTGTTGTTTCCTTTATAACCCTTAGAGACTTTTAAAGTATTACTGAACACATTTGATAAAAATATTTTTAAAACAAAACAAGTAAATTTATAATCTGGTCACACACACTGCCCCCCTTCACTTTGTTTACACATACACTTTGAATTATGTTTTCAGTACTGGTTCTGGACAAAACCATCTATGAAGCACATTCTTTTACTGGATCTCCTCCGGGGTGAATGGTGACATTTGCACCATTTGCACGTTTACTTCCTGGGTTTATGGTGTGTCCATGGGCAAGATGCTAACTGGCTGTCTTAGAAATGCAGCCCATGGACCTAGGCATTATTAACTGACACTTCAGCTGACTAAAGTAAATGAGCAAAGACAACTGCCTCTTAAAAAGAAAATTATATTTTTCAAACATATAAATGAATTGCAATTTATCGCTGTATTAAAAACAACCAGGGGCACTTGAGTGGCTCAGTTGGTTAGGTGTCGGACTCTTGATTTAGGCTCAGGTCATGATCTTGAGGACCTGGGATTGGCCTCACGGGGCTCCCCGCTAGGCCAGAGTCTGCTTGAGATTCTCTCTCTCCCTCTTCCTCTGCCCCTCCCCCGGCTTGTGCTTGTTCGCTAGCTCTCTCAAATAAATAAATAAATCTTTAATAAAAAATAACTAAACAGCCACTAAGGAAATAAAAGCAAACTATGCACAGACCAATGATGTCTTGAAGTAAGGATTGTAATTATTCCAGTTTTGTGCACCTAATTGAAAAAATCTGTGATCTATGCTATTATATTGTACCTAGTATATTGGGCAAACCGTCAACAGTAAAATAATTTTCATAGTAATAGTACCTTTAGAACAAAACTTACATGAACACACACACAAAACCTTATAGGACTAATTAAAACTATAATTGGAGGAATTTAATTCCAAGGGAAGTGACCATTGAGAATTTTGTTCTCAGCTTGCATTTGAGACTTAGATCCAGAGCAAGAAACTTTCCTGGATGTGAAGTGTAATTGATATTTTCAGACCAATTTATAGTCTGCCAAACTGTTTCCTTGCAGTAAAGTTTGCCACCTACTGGATATTATAAGAAGTTCTAGAATTGTGGGTTTCAGACTTTTTCTTTTCTTTCTGTAAGTACAGCAGTTCTCCTTCAAGGAAAATATCATGAATAATCCCAGTATACAAAATCAGAATGTGGACCAGCTCAGATTGAAGAAAGGAAGGAGACCCTGCAGCCCAGTCACATGGCCTCCTGCTCTTTAAGGAGATACCTCCAAGGAGCCCAGGGGCTGAGAATAGCAATTTAAAAATCTCTGTTCAGGAGAAAACCCAATATTTTCTATGGTTTTTATAATGCTTATTGTATTTGCTCTTTTGGTATTGTTTGGGCATATATATGCACATACGTGTATATATGCACTATGTAATTATTTATATGTATATATTTATATATACATATAAGTATTTTTCAGAGAAGTAAAAAACTAACTTGACCAGTTTCAAAGAAGATAAATGCCCAAGCATTAAACGTATTTATTGTGTGTGTGTGTGTGTGTGTGTATTTTCTAATAATTCAGTGTACTTGGAAAACAGCCATATTGGAATCTAGCTCAGTTATAGGGTGGAATATATTTATTCAGAGCAAAGAAACACTACAAGGTGATCTCAGGGAAGAGCATTTTAGTTTCCCAGAGATTATTATAAATAATATTTGTTCCTTTGTCCTTGATGGTTTTCATGCACTTACCTATGCAACAAGTGCATAATTCTCTGATTTAAAAATCATCAGTCAAGAATCTGAAATTTTTGTCAAGTGTTTTGTTGTTGTTGTTATCACTATTTTTGGTAACTTTTGTATTTGCCGACCATGGGAGATTTGCCCCAGTGGGAAAGAGGACAGCTTAGTGGTGAGGAGCAAAGTCCCTGCAGTAACCGGTCTAGCTCTGCCACTCACACCCAGTTTCCTCAGCTGCAAAAAAAGGGAAAGGATAGTAAAACCTACTCCTTAGGGTTTTTGTGAGGATGACGTCACTAGATTTAAATGGTTGGTGGACATATCGTAAGTGCTCGATAAATGTTAGTTCTTATTGTTTTAAGATGTTTAGAGATAGTTCTGCTTTCTTAATAGAAAATTTACTAGATTAGTACAAAATATAGCAATAACAATAATAACCCCCCCCCCATTTTCACTGCAGGAAATTTATTTTGGAAAACAAACAAGCCCAAGTATATCCTTACATAGGGAACCTGTTGATGAGTTAATTCAACATGCCAGGCATTTTTCCCATAAAGTATCCAGACTTGCTTAGGATCAAATGAAGATAAACATCATAGAAAAGATCTGTTCTCCAGGGTTTGGTTTTCACAAGAAAATACTTAACATCTGACTCTGTATTTTGAGTACCATGTAAAATTTTGGCTAAAAGAAATATTGCACAAAGTGGAAATTGTGAAAGGCTTTCACTGTCAGAAGATCTGCTCTATATTTGTGCCCTCCTCAGTGCCTGTTTATCCACAACAAATGCTCAATGAGTATTTCTGGGGTATTAATTGTCAAAGCCACAATCCTTACCTTAAAGATTTCCCCTGCTGTATAAACTTTGCATATGCATATGTATACACACACACACACACACACACACGAGTAACTATTGACCGTTGGGTTGTTTTTTATTTTTTTCATTTTTTTCATTTAAATACCTTCTTATCACAACTATCCTTAGTGTTTTCTTAGGATTTACTAACATAATTATCCCCATATGACTCTCTAACCACCTCTGTCTCTAGTTCTCATTTTTATTGATACTAACCTTAAAAGTCAGATCTATCCTCCATCAGCAGAAGTGTTGGAAGGAACAGTTGTTAATGCTCATAACAAATTAAAATGGCAATTTTTAATATGCCTCATATGAGTTAGAGTAAACACTCGCCAATGTACTCCCAACAGTACAAATAAAGCTGTTTGCTCTCATTGCTCTGGGCACATATTTTACTGTGTTTTTCCCTTAAACTATTGAGAGATGGGTAGGGACTTGGGGAAGTAGGTGACTGGGATGGGAAAAGAATATGTTAGCTGTGGTATGGAGTGATGTTTTAAACATGCAAAGGCACAGGTTTTTTTCTATTTTAATTCTATTTTTAATATACATTTAATCTAATTTCATTTAAATAAAAATGGGAAAGGGAAGAGAGGAATTGTGAACATAAAATTTGATATTTCCAGCAGCATCTATTGAATGGTTTCTGATGTTCTTCCATATAAAAGATTTTCTCCTATAGATGAATTAATAAGTAAACACTTGCTAATGAGTTGCTTTTATTTTATTTTATTTTCACTTTTGATTTGCTTTTATTAAAACAACAAACTCATGTCTTTACATAGGTTTTTGTTTATATCCTTGATATTTTTATTTTATTTTATTAATTTATTTTTAAAGATTTTATTTATTTATTTGAGACAGAGAGAATGAGAGAGAGAGAGCACATGAGAGGGGGGAGGGTCAGAGGGAGAAGCAGGCTCCCTGCCGAGCAGGGAGCCCGATGCGGGACTCGATCCCGGGACTCCAGGATCATGACCTGAGCCGAAGGCAGTCGCTTAACGAACTGAACCACCCAGGCGCCCCTATATCCTTGATATTTTTAGAATGCACTTCTCTATATTTTAACCTTTCGAAAGCCACAATTGACTTCTATACACTGACACACCATCGACTTAATAGAAAGGACTTAACTGAGCTGTCAAAGAAAAAATTATTCTTTATTCAAGACTTACTGTCTCCTCAATTCCATTCAGAAATTTGACAGATTGGATGGCCCTTGACATTTTGGTGAATGACCGAACACTTTCAATCATAGTTTGGACTTGAACAGCAAATATTTGGTGTGTGTCAGGTTTTAAATCACATCCATAATGAGTTGCTAAAACAGAAGGGATAAATAATACTATTGGAGATAGAATAGAAATTTCCAGATCTAAGAATTTCAATTTATAAGGGGAAAGTAGCTTGTTGAATTTTCCTTAGCCAGACATTCTGCAGAGAACAAAATTTCATCCCAGGGTTGGGGCCAGGTAGCAGAAGAAGTGAGTGCAGGAGACACACATCTTTATTCAGGACGTAGCCAAAATGGCTTACATGTGGTATGTAGTCAATAGAAATTTGTTGAATAATGAATGAGTGAGCAAAAAAACCTGAATTCTCATTTAAGCCTTGCTGTAAAGTTCTTACTTTCACCTCTTTTGATAAAATCAAGCAAATCATCGGGTAAATCACTGACTTTGATGTGTGGTGTGATAGGATCCACATGAAACAGTTAAAATAAGTAGATGAGCTCTATAAGACATTCCTTTCTTTTGCTTTCCTCTGGAAAATGAGGCAATCATTATCATATAGTGGTCTAATTACTAACCTGAGGCCAATTTCATGTAATGTCAAGAGTATAATTTTATGGTCACACAGATAGGGGTTTAAATTTTAGTTCTGCTATTTGCCAAACCAGTGTCACTGAGCCTCGGTTTCCTCATTTGGGAAGGAGATGCATAGTGCTTAAGAGCATGGACTTTGGAGCTGGGGTTTAAATCTTGGCTCTGCCACTTTCTAACTGTATGGGTTTTATCAAAATACTTAACATTTCTGTGCCTCAGTTTCCATTTCTGTAAAAATGATACCTACCCCATAGGTTTATTGTGGAGATTAAATGAGTTAATGTACATAAAATGCCTAATAATGCTTGGCACAGAGTGAATATTAGGAGCTGTTATTATTATTATTATTATTATTATTATTATTATTATTATTATTATCATGAGGGGTGAAAAAATACCATACATAAAGTTCCCTGTAAAAGTATGGAATAAAATAATTATTTAATCAGTATTATTTCCTTTCAATGCAGGATCCAAAGCTTGGGACCCTTCTATTGTCTAGCAAAGTACCATGCACACACTCGATGCTTTGTAAATGCATGTTTAATAAAGGAATAAATCCAAGGAAAGTGAGATAATACAATATTGTAGAGAGAGTGTTTAGTTTTGTAGTTCCAGGATGTACAACACTATTGTCAGCACACATTCTCTGATCATCTTGTCTCCTAATCTAGGCAGGAGCCCAATATTGCCAACTATGTATGTACCACAGTTAACACATGCAAACTCTGAAACTTCCTGCTCCAGTTGAGAAGACTGTGGCCAGATTTCATTGGTGTCACCTGTATTTCAACATCCTTCTTCTGTTATCTCCTCTATACAGTCCATGGACTCATTGAGAAACTTTTCCATGAAGATATTTTAAATCTGCTGTACAAGACCACCAGTTTGCTAGGTGCTTTTACATAAAACTTTTGATCATCAGCGTTATCACTGATGAAATCAGAGGCCTGCTTCTCTAAAGATTTCTTTTGCCTTCAAAGCTTTCTCATGAGAATCAAACCTTCGGTCCTCATCTACATAGACCACACACCTAAGCACAGGGTCAAGATTGGATTTGGTGTCTGTCCTCAGGGCTAGAGTGATGACCAAATGCACACTGCAACCATACACACTTAGAGAAGATGCCCTGCCCTTTGTCATCCTTACAACATAACTAAATAATGCAAATTGTGAAGGTCATTTTTACTAAATGTCAATCATTGAAAATGTTAATAAGGGTCTAATTTTGTTCCTTTGACATTAAATTCATTTAAAGCTAATCAGGCCTAGACTCTCTAACCTTATTATAATCCATGTACACCTTAATAATGACAGACTTTTCAATGACCTATTTTACTTATGGAATAGACTTAATTTTACTAGCTCCTTTGCCTCTAGCAAATTGAAGATCTCACTGCAGAGCTAAAAATGTTCTAAATAAAAAGAAAAAAGTTTTTTCCCACTCTATGAAGCCATCATTTTTTTAAGTGATCAATGATTAACAAATATAATTTCAACATTAACTCTAAAACCATTTTGTAGAATAATTTTTTAGAAAGATTTTATTTATTTATTTGTCAGAGAGAGAATGAGAGAGAGCACAAACAAGCAGGGGGAGGGGCAGGCAGAGGGAGAAGCAGACTCCCTGCTGAACATGGAGCCTGATGCCGGACTCATCCCAGGACCCTGGGATCATGACCTGAGCCGAAGGCAGATGCTTAACTGACTGAGCCACCCAGGTGCCCCCATTGTGCGGAATAATTTAGCCACATGGCATTTTAATTCTAAAAAGGGGCCTGAAAGTTCCAATATTTTCCATTAGATTTGTACCAGAATGTTAAGTAAGTATATTATAGACAATTAGGGTTAAAGAAAAAAAATACACAAAATTGGTAAAATAACTGAAAACTGCCCTTCAAACTTTAGCCCATTGCACTGTGTACCAAAATAGTATAGACAATAAGAGAATGAAACAAAATTGAATAATTTTTCAATTTTATTATTGATATTATACAAATGTCTCCAATCTACTGGTTCCTGGGGATAAGTGCATAACCCTTAGTGTCTCATTTAATGCCTATAGAAAACTTATAGGGTTGGAGGTATTATATCCATTTTATAAGAACTGAGGTTCAGGACTGGTTAAATAACTTCCCCTGGGTTATGCAGTTAATATGTGGTAGATTAGGGGGCCAAGAAGACCTCAAAACATCTATTTGAAAAAAAAATCAAAACAAAAAGGAAGATAATAGAATCATGAAAAAGAAACACCTTGCAAGTATCTAGATCAGCACTTCCCAACTTCATCATTCATATGAACCACTGAGGATCTCATGAAATTGCCAATTCTGATTCAGCAAGTCTGTGGTGGGCCTGGGATTAGGTATTTCCAATAAGCTCCCAGAGGATGCTGATGCTGATGCTGCTGGTTCATAGACTACATTTTGAATAGCAAGTGTTTAACAGAAATGTAATGTGTATGTAATGTTATGTATTAACACATACAATGTTAAGTCTTCTAGTAAAATGTGTAATTAAAAATTAAAAAGCAAAGATAAACAGGTAAAATTAACTCAAATAATATATTTTTAACCAAATATAACTAAAACAGTATCATTTCATTATGTAATCAGTGTTAAAAATTAATGAGACAGGGGCGCCTGGGTGGCTCAGTCGTTAAGCATCTGCCTTCGGCTCAGGTCATGATCCCAGGGTCCTGGGATCGAGCACCGCATCGGGCTCCTGCTCCACGGGGAGCCTGCTTTTCCCTCTCACTCCCTCTGCTTGTGTTCCCTCTCTCACTGTGTCTGTCTCGGTCAAATAAATAAATAAAATCTTTAAAAAAAAAATTGAGACCATTACTTTTTTCATACAAGTCTTTGAAATCCTGTGTGTCTTTTACACTTACAGCATATCGCAATTCCAACTATTCACATTTTAAGTGCTCAGAGCCACACACAACTAATGGCTACTATATTGGACAATGTAGATCTGAACAGTTTTTTCATATTTTTGTACATATTTTGCACATATTTCCCTGTACAAAAATAATGTGTGGTACAACTATGAGTAAGACATTAGTCCTTGAGAATTTAAATTATCTTCTTTTATGACATGATTATAGTAATAACCACAAATAAAGACATTTCAAAGTACTTTTTAAGGGTTTATTAATTATGATGTATATCCAAATTGTGCATATCCTTAGAAGTAATTTTTTCATGAATCTTTTCCAGATCTTTGCCTTCTTGTTGATCTCTTGGCCTGAGCAGCTTATCATTGTTAAGACACAACTTTACACTTAACTATGTATTTCCTTAATTGTTCTCCGTTTCATGTATGGACACTTGTCTTTACAATTAGCAAATGAACTCTTTAAGTTCAGGAACTACAATACATGCTTCTTTAGTATGTCTGCATATATGCTTTGTGTACTGGGTCTGAATACCAGCTCCTGAGTTGTGCAATAAATACGTACTGATTGTTTGCTGATTAATTGGTTTTACCCCAAGGAAATTTATTCTGCTCAATTTATGGCTCACTACACTTGAACAGGGAGAGAATGATTTGTTTCTGCCAGGTCACTCTACGTTGTGGACTCTATTTGGGGAAAACCCAGGTTACTGTGGTTACTGGATAACTTGGAAGACATTGTGAATATATTTCATTTGCTTTTTATTCAACTAAAAGCTCCATGGTCCTGAGCGCTGCAAGTACAATGCCATTGTGCCTTTGGTCTGGATGAGATTTTGAAGAGTTTATGAATGGCTCCCTGCCCGGTGTGTTCTGGAACATGCTGTTCTGAGCAGGGCCTTGATGTATACAGATATGCCTCAGCTCATCTGCACAGCCCCATGACACACATGGAGAATGGGTCTTGATCTCCCAGGGACCTATTTGGCAAACTCTATCCCAGAAGGCTATGGCAAGTACATATGTAACGAATTCTGAGGCTTCATTACCGAGCACAGAACACCAGGGAAATGAAAATACCGCGGCATTGTTTGAAAACTCAGAGGGAGATGCATGGTTGCTGACATCTTTCTGAGAGTTGAAATAGAATATGTCATATTTGTTTTTTTTTTTTAATTTTTTTTTTAATTTTTTATTTATTTATTTGAGACAGAGAGAATGAGAGACAGAGAGCACATGAGAGGGGAGAGGGTCAGAGGGAGGAGCAGACTCCCTGCAGAGCAGGGAGCCCGATGCGGGACTCGATCCCGGGACTCCAGGATCATGACCTGAGCCGAAGGCAGTCGCTTAACCAACTGAGCCACCCAGGCGCCCTAGAATATGTCATATTTGGAACTGGCAGCTTCACTAAACAGAAAATAGTAAATATAAGTATAAGGATATAGCTCTGTTGCGAAAATGCATGGAAGTGAAACTTGATGGGAAGACATAAAGTATTGTCCCTTAGATGAAATCACCCTTGCTCAAATATGCCAATAATCATTTCTTTTAGGAAGGTATGGATATGCCTTTGCATTTAAAATATTTGGGAGTTAAGTGGCGAAAAAGGGAAGATGAATGCAAGCAAATAATTCATTAATTTCAAACTGGTGAATTTTAAAAGTCAATTAATGTTTTGTTTACTAACACAAAGTGTCTTTACTTTGGATGAGTAAGCAGGCTCCATTTGTTAGAGCAGAAAGATCACCACCTGTCAGGGAACCTAACAGGTGTAGTAATAGTGTGGACAAGGTTTCACTAAAGCAAGAACCTTCAGGTAATCCATGAGAGAATTAATATATGTTATAATGAGGAATGTTTACTGCTTTCCACATTTTAGGGTAATACAATGAAAGGAATAGCTTTAAGACTAGATGTCATCATGTAGACATAGAATAAGGGTGCTATCAGTTATTTTCTGAAATGAAGGAGCCTAAGATCCTATCAGCTAACGCCAGAACTTTAAAAAAAATTAAATATTGGGGTGCCTGGGTGGCTCCCCAGTCATTAGGTGTCTGCCATCGGCTCAGGTCATGATCCAGGGTCCTGGGATCGAGCCCCGCATCGGGCTCCAGCCCCGCATCGGGCTCCCTACTCAGCGGGAAGCCTGCTTCTCCCTCTCCCACTCCCCCTGCTTGTGTTCCCTCTCTCACTGTGTCTCTCTCTGTCAAATAAATAAATAAAATCTTTAAAAATAAATAAAATTAAATATTTAATCTTTACAAAATAAAAACAATATTTTTAAGGCTTCCATCAAATAAGCCAACTAATATTTATCCTTCAAGAGGATGCTAATCTATGGAATAAAAAGGATTAAGAGACCCTTAAAGAATCTATTTACCTCAGGACTATTTCTAAAGCACCCTATCATGTTGTTATAGAAACCACTTGAGGCTGAAAATCTCCCATCATGATTATTGCTATAGTAACCACCAGAAGACAAGAAGCTAGTTTTTCATTCATTTGCTATCATCTCCCCTCCCCAAATAGTTTTGCTTTTAGATGTTCCTCTGTTGCTGGAAATGAAGCAGAAAAAAAGAGTAAATAAATTTAGTGGGGAAGAGGGGGGGGAGGGAATGAGGGAGGGAAAGAGAGGGAGGGAATGAGGGAGGGAGGGAGAGAGAAAGAGGGAGGAAGGGAAAGAGAGAGGGAGGGAGGGAGAGAGAAATGAGGGCAACACTACAAGCAATAAAGAGATTCAGTTTATTTCATTTATACTTTATAGAGAAAAGAAATTTTAATTAGACAACCAAATCAGCTTTTAAAGATCATTTATTTATTTCAGAGAGAGAGAGAACACAGGCTGGGGGAGGGGCAGAGGGAGAGGGAGAGGCAGAGAATCCCAAGCAGCCTCTGCGCTGAGCACAGAGCCTGACGCAGGGCTCAATCCCATGACCCGTGAGATCATGACTTGAGCCGAAATCAAGAGTCGGATGCTTAACCGACTGAGCCACCTAGGTGCCCCCAAATCAGATTTTAAATTGGAAATCAAATTTCTTTATTTCCATCTTTTCAGACTCAAAGTAATGAAAATTAGATGTAAAATATTGCTGTTCTCATATTTTAAAGCCATCATTGAACATTTCAGAGAATTTCCCAATTGAATATATGCCTTTGCCTAGTGTTGTCTATCCTAGTTTAAATCAAATACATAATATAAATTTATTTTAAGTTTCTTATATTATTAGGTTCTAATATGGTATATAATATTTAAAAAGTCATATTTTGATAACCATAATTTAATTTGCTTCTTTCTCCATAAGCATGAAATGAATTTTAAAATTCCAATGTGATACTAAATGTTGGCAGTGTTTTGTGAAAAACTGCTCTAAATAAATAAAAGCAACTGAAAGATTTCTTTACCTTCTTGCCTCAGACTTCATCTTACCATATTTGAATTGCCTTGTCTGTTAATAAGTATGAAATCTTAGTTGGATTTTATGGGTTTTAAGTTTTAAAATTCTAGCAGACACATACATAAAACTGACTTTGAAATAGTTTGCAGTCAGAGTTTTTTGGAACAAAACTCCTGTGCTGAGAAAGTGATATTGATGATGGCGATAATGTTTAAAACCTCTGTCACCCCAGTTAATGTCTTAGAAATTAGGATTCCATCTTAGATCAAAACCTGAAGCAATGATGTATTCAGTAGGAAAAGATTGTTGCCAGATCAAAGGCTAATATTCAAGTACATGAAGTCAAGATAAATATTGTACACTATTCAACTCAGTGTACTGCTATGAACCTCAGTTCACCTCTGAGATTATCCTTTTAGAATGTCTAGTACAAGGAACAATTGCTATCATTTTCTAAACATGTTATTTGAAAAGGAATAGTTTCAAGCATTCAAAGGAGTGTTGGCTATTTTCAGTATATCAGAGTATACCCAAAACAAACACAGAAATGCATCTAATTATTTCTTGGATAAGAGCAAGATACTTTGTACAAACCGACCAACCTAACTCATTGCACTTGAAGGTGATTTTTAATTAAATACATTCTTTAGAAAAGTCTAAGCAAATATATGGGAGTTGATTCAAATATGTTACTGATTCATCTGGTTGTCTTTGTGTATTTATATTCATGAAGTATAATTCAACTCTTAGTCTATACGAATGGAAAAATAAATGTTGTTTATGATACTTTTCTTCACACTTGTGAATTTTTGTAACCCTCGGCACTTTTTGCTTCCATTCTGTTTATTTTAACTTTGTTCAGGCATAGCTTTGGAGCTGAAATAAGGGAATTCTCTAAAACTGTGTCTGGCTGAATTGTGTTGAAATGGTATTTATAGTCAACTCCAGGCTTTTTCCAAAGTAGTTACAATACGATAATCAACAGTGTGTATGTGTCGAAAAGTAGGTAACACACAGACACACAGGAAATATTTAATACAACTTTGTGTGTGATCAAAGGCCACTTTGGCCATTTCAATAGAGTCAGGTACCAAATGCTTTTCTGTGATTATTCAGACTGACTTAAGAGATCATACTCACTGTGATCATAGTGCATATATCTTTCTTTTTAAAAGATTTTATTTATTTATTAGAGAGAGAGCATAAGTAGGGGTAAGGGACAGAGGGGGAAGGAAAAGCAGAGTCCCCGGTGAGTGGGGAGCCCAATGCAGTGCTCAATCCCAGGCCCCTGAGATCATGACCTGAGCCGAAGACAGACCCTTAACCAATGGAGCCACCCAGGTGCCCCAGTGCATATATCTTTCTTATCTAGTCTTGAATTGCATTCTTCTTACACCTGAACACATCATTAAACCAATTTGGTTTGTTGTCATTGTTTATTAAGCTGCTACTGAGTGTCTAATAATTTTAAGGGACAAGTGCCTTTCACCAACGTCCACTTCTGCCCAAGACAGAGTAGCTAGCATAGGACCTATCCTCTTTCTGTAAACAACTAAAAAAAGGGAGAAATATATGAGCTAACTATTTTCAGGCATTGAGCACAGTGTAAAACTATAATTTTTGTTAGAAATGAAATAAAGACACCTATGGTCTCCTGGGATTTATATATAGAATGACTTCAATGTTGTGATAGAAGTATAATCAGAGAAGTAGCAATGTTTTCGAGCTACAGAGGATGAGATCAGAGTCATAGGCTGCAGAAGCAATTAGAGTTTGCAGGTCAGAGCACCAAAGAACAAAAGGATGAGCCAAAAGATCCATTATTCATCACAGTTTTTGGGAATCTTACCAGAGATCATCTGCTGAGAGACTGAGATAAATTAAAACACCAAAAATTGGACAGTTGGGGTTCTAATCCAGCTAGAGTAGAGACACTTCACTGAACATCTCAAGCATTGAGAAGCCAGAAAGCCCTTGCTTTAGGAATAAAGACCACACTATAGGGGAAGGAAGATGTCATAGGAGAAGGTAGCTGTTCAAAACCAAAATAGAATGCAAGATTTAAAGGAAAAACCTTTCTTAACTGCCTGCCAGACAAAAATCCAAATCCTTCTGAGAAGCCCTATACTTATCATTTGATTATCCAGCATCTGATAAAAAATTAGTAGAAAAATGTGACCAATAATCATGAAAAAATATCATTAGAAATAGATACTGAGATGACTCAAATGTTGAAATTAGACAATAATATTTTCAAGGACTTAAAGAAAAGAATGAACATGAGTAAACAAATAAGAAATCTCAAAAGAGAAATGAAAACTATGAAGAAGGCCAAATGGAATTTCTAAACCTAAAAAGTATATTAATCTGAAATGATGAATACTCTTGATGGTCTTAACAGCATATTGGGGCCAGAGAAGGAAGGATCCATGAATCTGAACACAATTAACAGAAGTTACACAATCTGGAAAATAGAAAAAATATTTTCAAAAATGAACAGAGTTGCAGTGAACCATAGGATAATTCCAAAAGGCTCTCATTTGTGTAGTTGAAGTTCCAGAAGGACAGGAAAAAAGAACAGGGAAAAAAATATTTGAATTAATAATGACCAAAATTTCCCCAAATTTGGTAGGAAGCAACAACTTAGAGATCTAAGAATTTTAGCAAATCCTAATCAAAGTTAATACAAGGAAAATTATACCTAAGCACATTATAATAAAACTACTTACAAAAAATATAAATTAAAAAATCTTACAAGATCCTTAAGGATTGGGGAGAGGAGAAGAACCATATTGCATACAGATGAATGGATTGATGACTAATTTCTCATTAGAAATATATGGAGGTCAGCAGACGATAGAATGGAATCTTTGAAGTTGGAAAAGAACTGTCAAGCTAGCGTTCTCTACCAGTGAAAACATCCTTTAAAAATGAGGATGAAATAAAAACATTTTCAGATAAGCAAAAACTGAAAGAATTCATCAGTCAGCAGCATATTTCATTCCTCAGGCTGAAGGGAAATGACATCAGAAGAAAACTTGCATCAGGTGCCTGGGTGGCCCAGTTGGTTATCTGCCTTCAGCTGAGGTCATGATTCCAGGGTCCTGGGATCAAGTCCCATATCGGGCTCCTTGCTCAGCGGGGAGTCTGCTCTCCCTCTGCCACTTCCCCCAGCTCATGCGCTCCCTGGCTCTTGCTCTCTCTCAAAAATAAATAAATAAAATCTTTTTTAAAAAAGAAGAAAACTTACATCTATAGGAAGGAATGAAGAGCACTGGAATTAGAATATATTTCGGTAAATACAAAAGGCTTCATATGCTTTGCTCTTGATTTTATTGAAAGAAAACTTACTGTTTAAACCAAAATTAATCATTGTGTTGTGGGGTATACACATACACAAATGTAAAATGTGTGTCAGAAATAACACAAAGGACAGAGAAGGTAAATAGAATTTTACTGTTGTTATCACATTTTATGTGGAACAATATTAAATCTAAGTTGAGAGTGATAAGTTAATGATACATGCTGTTATTATAAGAGCAGCAATTCTCAAAGTGTGGTACATGGATCTCTGGGGTCTGGAAACCTTTTTTTAGGGAATTTGTGAAGTAAAAGTTACTTTCGTAATATAAATAACACGTTAATTTCCTTTTGCCCTGCATTATTTGTACTGAAAGTTTACAACCAGACAAAACTAATCAGAACAATGATCACCTTTGGATGTAGGGACTGACTGGAAGGTAGTATGTGGGATATTTTTGGAGTGATGGAAACATCTATTATCTTTATTGTGGTGCTGCTTATCTAAAGGTATATAGTTGTAACGATTCATCAAATTATACACTTAAGGGACGACTGGGTGGCTCAGTCGGTTAAGCAGATACCTTCGGCCCAGGTCATGATCCCAGGGTCCTGGGATCGAGTCCCACATCGGGCTCCTTGCTCAGCAGGGAACCTGCTTCTCCCTCTCTCCCTCTGCTTGTGCTCTCTCTGTCAAATAAATAAAATCTTTAAAAAAAATTATACACTTAAAATTTGTGTATTTCACTGTAAGTAAATTTTACCTTGTTAAAAGAATAAGAAGATTTTAATACATCTAAATATTGACCAAGGAATACATAAGTAATTTTTTTAAATGCTATTGATTTACTCTATTTCTGTTTGACACTCAATATTAAGTTGAAATACAACATTTTCTTCTCTAAATGATTTCATGTTCTCAGTTTAAGCCAGAGTTGACAAATAGCTTCTAAAGTCTATAAAAAAGTGGTATCAATATTAGTGGGCATTTTATTAAAACCGTGTTGTGTTTTAGAGTCAAATTAGATCTCTATTTCAGGACCCTTTTCATGCCATATGATTCTTTTACTTTTTATACAAACATTTTTATAGTATTTAAGATAAAAATGAATATAAAATTTAGTGGGGTTTTCTGTATATTTCATATATATATAAATAATAATATACTTATAGAATATGTAAACATGATGCTTAAAAAAAATTGTGTCCCTATGCCCAATTTAAGAAATAAGAATTTTGGGCCAAGATGGTGACATAGAAAGCTCCTGAACACCCCTCCTCCCGTGGACTTACCACGTGTACAACTGTACATGGGGCAATTTCCTTAATTCTATTAATTGATATACTGAAGAGAATGAAAAATACAAGAATACTATTAAATGTTGCTATATGTAATTTTTGAAGAAGTACGGTATAAAAGCATTTTCATTTCTTATGTTTGAATGGATAATGACCCCGATTTTGTAGGTGTACTGTGTTTTCCCAAATAGTGTGTTCTGAATGACAAAGTTTGCATACTTTGGTTTCTGTGGTGGGTTTTTTTTGTGTGTGTGTTTTATTGAATAGCAACTAATAAACAGTATCCTTACATCCTAAAGTTTATTTTTATAGTTTTGTATTTTTTTTCAGAGAAATTAAAATTTTTTTTATCTTGCCAAATCTGGAGCAATGTGCCTAAATATATTGTTTATGGGAAATCTAGGATATGATCATTTAAGTGTAATTTACAGAAAAGAACAGCAGACAGTATGAGAAAATCCTTAGGTTTTACGCAAACTTGCATTGAACATCACTACATAAATAATTTTAAACTTATTTTTTTTTTATTTCAATGGGAAAGAAACTTTACTATCTGACAGAGTCAACAACAACAAAATATCTTTAAAGCTTCTAGTCATTAAAGCAACGTCATCTAAAATAACCCCAAGTATTTAAAAATCCACTCATTTTCTAAATAACTGTACTTATTTTTACACAATATTGCAGTCTATTACTGAAACTGGCATGAGAGATTAAAGATGCTTTGGTAATCCAGTTAGTGTTAACAGGGGTTGACAGCTTACTTACAGCTAACCATACATCCTAGGTAATACAACTAAGGCTCCTTACTTAAGGAGAACCAAAAACTACTTTAAGGATATTTGTTTCATAATTGTTTTGAAGGAGGAAAGACATATTTGTTCCTTATCTGAAATTAGCCAAGGCAGTACACTGGATATCATATGAGTTATTCCAGAGATGTTTGCTAAGTTGAACAGCCAATAATCAAACTGGAGTGCATAGGAAGGATGTACTCTAGGGAGTTAAGAAAGATCTGCACTTGAACCCTTATCTCTGCACATGGTCCAGACATATGACCTCTGAGCCTTCTCATTTGCAGATGAGAAAACTAAAAGTTTAAGTTACCTAATTAAGTAGCTTGCCCAAGGTCTTATTGCCAGCAGCCAATTCATAATTTCCAAATTTGAGTTACATTTTGGAAACTTGCAGGCAAAAGTATCTTGACCAATATTCTGATAGTATTTTCCTTTTATGAATTCAGGGTTTTTTGTCTTGCTTAGGAAAATCATTTTCTTTCCAAGATTATAAAAAATATTCTCTAATATTTTATTCAGATATTTTATGGTTTTTACTATTATTGCAACTACTTTAGAAGTCTGAAATTATGTCAAAATTTTAAAATTAAAATGAAAGAATATTTTATATTTCATGTTTGGATCTTTAATTCATCTGAAATTTATTTCTGTGCCAGATGTAGGGTAGGTGTTGTAGATAAAGATTATTATTTAGCAAAATATTCACTTTTCTCCTCCCTCCATGGGTAGAATATATATCCCTACTCTATAGATGACATGTTTGGCTATGTTACTTGCTTTGGCCAAGGGAATATTAACAGACATAATGCAAATAGAAGCACATAATGTTTCCTACCACCTCCAGTCACCCTAAACATTTATATTATTATTTTTTGTTAAAAGTCACTATGTATTATCAAAATTATGCAAATACTGTTCTCAGGTGAACCACAGTAAATATATTTATATTTTTATAATATAAATATATTTATATATATTTATAATATAAATATATTTATATATATATTTATAATATAAATATATTTATA
>NW_023270389.1:31988819-32054044 GCF_011800145.1 Mirounga leonina
AATATAAATATATTTATATATATATTTATAATATAAATATATTTATACATATATTTATAATATAAATATATAACTTCTTTTTCATTCACTGGGTTTTCTGTATATCTATTAATTCATTGATCTAGAGGTTTTTTGGTAGAATTCTAAAGCACGTCTCAATATATAGTAAAAACATATTTTAAAAATTTATGAATCCATTCTCCTCTTAGACTGTCTACTCAACAAGCTAATTATATAGCTGTTACCCTGGGGCTTCCTTTCACCACTATCTTGGGAATTCCCTTTCCCTGTTGCCTGAGGTCTATTCAGCAGCAAAAACAGTTTGCAGATGGCAGGGGTCTGACAACTTCCAGACGGGAGACAACTCCCAGTCTCCAACTTCATAAAGGGAAAACAACTGAGATACTACAACATTCTCCTAAGATTTTGTAATGGGAAAGACAATAGGAAGAGAATGTGTTCTCCTTAGCTCCCAAATTCTCAATTTTTCCTTTATATTTTCCTACTCTGAAAATTGCCAAACCAGTTGGGCTCCTCTCATTCCTTGAGGAGAGAAGGAGTTTCTCAAGAGTAGGGTCTTACTTGAAGTTTGACTTGGAAAATTTAATTATTTTGCTTTCAATAGGGCAGTGACTTCTTGTAACCCCACACTGTGGGGTCACCTCTGCGGACAGGGAAATATATCGTTCAAAACCATATAAACACCATGCCATTGCACACATGTTTCTCAGGCCAAATGAAAAAGTTAAGAGAAAGCTATGTGCTAAAATCACTAGTTTAACCTGTTTTCGTTTTATCAACCAATGTGACAAGTGTGGATTTCTTTCATTTTCTTTTTTTTAAACATAATGTTAGACCAGCACGTGTACATTGGGCTAGAAGAGTGTTGAAAACTACATTCAGGATCCTACACTGATGCAAGTGTGCTTATAAATATCATGCTCTGTTTCGAAAGCTCCCTGTAGTCCCACTTTGAACCACTAGAGTCAAGAAGTAAAATTCTTTAAATATAAGGATTGAGGTGTTATTCTTTTGGAGGTAGGGAAGCAATGGAAGAAGCAGAAGAAGGAAAGAATGTAGAATAGCTTTGCATAGAAGAGCTCATGTCAGTGCAGATACCAACTATCACTTTTATGTCTGTTTCAGCAAAGGCACACTATGACATTCAAAGATCTTCATAGAAGTCCAAACTATTCTAACAAATGAACAACGAAATGTGAGTAATAATGGGAACAGAACAATCTGTCCTGTTTATCCCTTTGTGTTATTACGAACATCACTGAATATACATCTGTATATTATAACATCCATATTTATTTATATATATTTGTACATTTTTTAGATTTATATATTTATATAAAAGCATTTGGTGTAATACGAAGTGTTAAACACAGGTAGGGAATTACTTTTCTTAATAATCACTATCATGATAGCTCACATTTATTGAGGACCTATCATATCAGGCATTATTTTTAAAGATTTTATCCGTTTATTTGACAAAGAGCAGGAGAGAGAGAGAGAGAGAGAATGCCCAAGCAGGGGAGCAGCAAAAGGAGAGGGAGAAGCAGGCTCCCCACTGAGCAGGGAGCCCAAAGTGGGGCTCAATCCCAGAACCCCAGGATCATGACCTGAGCCAAAGGCAGACGTGTAACTGACTGAGCTACCTAGGCGCCCCCATATCAGGCATTTTAAAATTTAATCTTTATAACACAAATAAGAGGTAAATCTTACTATTCTCCCTATTTTACAAACAAATATGCCAAAGTATCATCGCCGTCATCATATTGAAAATAACATTAGCAATACTAGATAACTTTTATTGAATCTAAACTGTTTGCCGGTATTTTTCTAAGCAGTTTATTATATAGATTAGCTCATTTAAACTTCACAAAAATCTTATGATGTAACATCTGTTGTTATCCCCCATTTTTAGATAAGAAATAGCAGACCGGAGAGTTTAAGTAACTTGCTCAAGATTGTGTAGCTGGTAAATGGAAGAACCGGGTAGAGAGGATAAGAAATATTCCCGAGGTCATGTAGTTAAGGTAAGATGGGCCAGAGCCTGACATAAAGCTGGGGGCTCTTGCCCACTGCACCATAAAGCTTCTAATACTATTAGACTAATGAGTAACCCATCATCCCTTAGTGTAAATCAGCTTACCCATCAGTGATCATTTTTGGACATTTCTGTTCATTGTTTTTATTTTTTTTAATTTTATTTATTTATTCGAGAGAGAGGGAGAAAGTGAGGGAGAGGGAGAGAGAATCTGAAGCAGACTCCTCACTGAGCAGAGCCCAATGTGGAGCTCAGTCCCACAACTGCAAGATCATGACCTGAGCCAAAACCAGGGGACAGACACTTAACTGACTGAACCACCCAGGCACCCCCATTGTTTTTAAATTTTAAGACAATTTAAACAAACAAAAAATCAGCATTTATTGAGCACCAGCTGTGGTCTAGGTAGGGATATTATTTAGCCACTGTCATGCAAGCTTCTCCTCTCTTCCCTCGTAGTTCCTGCTGTTTTCTCTAAGGTTACTTAGGTGTATTTGTCTCCTTCAGACTCAAGACCTCAATGACAGAAACCACAGCTTATTTTCCTTTGTATTCCCAGGGACTTGCATGCTGTTTAGCACACTCTATTGTGTTAATATAAACATATATTTAAAAAACCTATATGCACATATAAAACCCTTTTATCCTGTCAATTTTGTAAAACAGTTTTCATAATCCTCATTCATAACTGTGAAGATTGGTGACTGGGGAAGTAATTTGCTGGAGGTTTCTGCCACTTAGAGATAGGTCTGAAACTTGAACCCATAATTCTGACCATGGGTCTAAACCCTTCACTACTCCTCAGCTGTAGGAGCACTTACTGAGTTCCATGAAGACTACTGCATTAAATATTTTGTGTAAAGTCCAAGGCAAATAAAACGTGCTTAATAAATGCTAGCTATTATTTTTCTGGCCTCCAGCTACCACGTGGATTCAAAAGAAACTTGAACCAAATAAAATAAAGGTAAGAAGTCCTTCATTTTGACATTTCACAGTTATAGGGAGAAAACTGTCAGACTCTACAAATCAAATTTCTTTTATTAATGTGATGCAAAGAAGTGTAACTGACAACACGATGTGGCTAGAACACAGAACATTCTACTGAGCTGTAATGGCTAATTCCATTTGCCCTGCTTAAACATTTAATGTCATTTGAAATTCATATCAATATATTTTTTTAATGTGGCCATTAGAAAAGTAAATACCAAATTGAACTTGAATTTTAAAAATTAGATAATATTATTAAGGAGTATATTATATTCCATTTTTGAGAGCTGTGCTTCGAGTATTTTGGGACAGGATTATCTTACTTGGTGCTTCTATATAATAGGAACCGGAGTTCCTGGTATTTCCTGATCCTCCAATAGCATAACCACATGTCAACACATAACTTCTATTTTTAAAGGCATGCTGAAGATTTGTTGAAAGACCTCTAGAGTATGGCTTTATTATTTTTCTAAAACATAATGTCTAATTTTAAATATTCTCAAACAGTATTTTTCCTAAGTATATGATATTCTTTTTTAATGTTACAATAAAAATAAACTTACCTACTATATGAAGGTGAATAGACATAGGAAATCTAAAGTGACTTAATTTTTTTTTTAAGATTTTATTTATTTAGGGCGCCTGGGTGGCTCAGTTGGTTAAACGACTGCCTTTGGCTCAGGTCATGATCCTGGAGTCCCAGGATCGAGTCCCGCATCGGGCTCCCTGCTCAGCAGGGGGTCTGCTTCTCCCTCTGCCCTCTTCCCTCTCATGCTGTCTGTCTCTCATTCTCTCTCTCGCAAATAAATAAAATATTAAAAAAAAAAGATTTTATTTATTTGTTTGGCAGAGAGAGACACAGGGAGAGAGGGAACACAAGCAGGCGGAGTGGGAGAGGGAGAAACCAGCTTCCCACCAAGTAGGGAGCCCAAAGTGGGGCTCGATCCCAGGACCCTGGGACCATGACCTGAGCCGAAGGCAGACACTTAACGACTGAGCCACCCAGGCACCCCTAAAGTGACCTATTTAGACTTTATCCAAGGAGGACATGAAACTAAAGATCTAAAATTTTAGTTTCGGTCCTATCATTAACCTCCCCAGGATAAGTGACTTATTTTCCCAGTGTCTGAATTTCTTCATGTTTAACCTTGGGATGATAACACCTGACTTGCCACTTAATGGAGGTGTTGAGAGAATAAAGCTAGATAATAGATACTTTTAAACAATATCCAGAGCTATATAAAAATATAAGTTGGCACTCTTGTTATTTTATATTCTATTTAATGTTAGAGTCATAAGTCTTTTACTTCAGAGTAAAAACAGAAAAAAATGAACGAGGTTTTCTCTTCATTAGGCATAATTGGCCTAGCTGTCTGGATTTGGGATTCATTTTAGCAAATGACTGATAATGAGCAAGTAGGATGCTGGAGACCAAGTTAATAACAACCAAAATGCTTGTATTTAGTGCAGCCTCATTAAAGATGAGAAATTTAGAAAATGCGTGTGATTTTAGGTATGCCTTGAGAATGTATCTTTAACTATTAAGAACTTGACATAGCTTCCTACTTTGCTTCTGTTGCTTAGAGGGGTATTTAATTTCAGTAACCTGTTCAGTTCTGCTGATTTTAATTTGATGCGGTTTCTAACACTGACAGATTTTAGTTCCAGCTGACCTAAAGAGGCTCCCATGCCCCTAGTTCATATCCTCCACTTTCTGCCATGAGATCTTATCTTAGACTTTCTTACTATGGCCTGTGACGTGTTCACTTCTCTCTCCGGCTTCTCCTGGATTTTTTATTCTGTCTGTTAGTCAGTCTGAGATGGAGCAGCTGACTCAGACTTGACTCTCAATATTTAACTCAATAGCAGCCACTTTTGCCCTCATCTTGTGTGCTTTGGGCCCTTTTCAGGCCTTTATTTTACTTAGTTTTTGGTTAATTTTGAGCTTCATGACTATATCATATAGTCTATGAAGTCATGCTTCTTTTATTCAGTGTTGGATTTTTGAGATTCGTGCATGTAGTTGCATATAATAGTAGTTCACTCATTTCAATATTCTCTGTTATATAAATATAGTTTATTTATTCCTTTTCTGGTCAACACATTTTTTTCAAGATATTTTGTTGTTAGGAACAATACTGTATGAACATTTTTATACACATTTCCCACTGCACATACACTTTGAGGATTTTTCCTTTGGCATGTATTCCCAGGAATTACTAGATGATACCATGGTCAGATTTATAAACTAATGTCAAACTGCTTTCCAGAAAATTAGTTTTATATTTTACAAAGAAGTAAAATATGTAGTATAACCCTCTTTATCTATCATTCATTTCCCCATAGCTACTATAGTATGTCTTTCCCTCTTCACAGCCAACCTCTCAAAACAGTTGTCTATGCCCACCAGTGATTCTTACTCAGCTTTTACTCAGTACCCAGTCAATTGCTATCTAACTACTGTCCTTACCCCTCCATGAACCTAACAAAGCCAGAGTCATGGGTAATGCAGTTGGAGTCATTTTCTTACTTGAATTCCTGACATTTGAATTCTCTGGTCTCTCCTTCTTGAAAGCTCCCCCCTCGAGTATTTCATAATTCCGCACTTATCCGACTTCTGTCTGAACCCCTATAAGCCCTGAAGGCTCTTTTGTGAATTCTTTTCTTCTCAATCTATCGTTTAAAATGAATATTTCTGGACGGCCCTCTTCTCCTCCCCCCGGTACCCTCTCTCTGACTATGCAATCCTCAACCATCCTGTCTTCACTTGTTAAGTATAAGTTGATGTCTCCCAAATCTGAATCTCCAGGGCACCTCTCTCTCCTTCTTTAGCTTGAGGCTTGTGGATCTAACATCCTATTCGACACCTCCATCCTAATTCAGTTTACACACAAGCAAACATTCCTGACCATCACTTATCCCTGTACTTCCCACCCAACAGTTCTCCTCCCGCCATATTTCAAATCTCACCTAGAAGTTTATGGAAGCACTGGCCACATGATTGACCAAGCCAGAATCTGGAGTGTCATTTTTGACTCTTTCCTCCCTTTTACCAACACATTCAATTAATCATCAAATCTTGTAGACTGTAACCTCAAAGACATCTCATACCTGTGAATAGCACAACCAGTATTCTCTTAGTCTAGAAAGGGACACAGGATCAGATGATAATCATTAAGAAAATCATTTAAAAGAGAAAAAGCACAGTTTGAATAGCAAGACTGATGGGCAAGGTCCAAATAAAGAACATAGTTGAGATCATGGTAAGTAACTGGAGATGTTTCAGATGGCCCAAGTGCTCACGGTGGAGAATCACACTACAGGATTCAGCCATCCTAGAAAAACTACATATTAAAATGAGAAAATCCAGGTGCTGGCGAGACCATGTTAATGGAACCAAACTCACCTGTTGCGAATGAAGAACAAAGAATGTAAATCAATCAATGGTGAGAGACTTGGTTACCAGGAGAAACCGGTTCCTGAAAGCCTGGGGTTCCAGTGTCAGCTAAGCAGGGTCTCAATAGTAAATCACTTTGATTACTATGTGCCAGGCACTGTTCAGCATGGTCTTAAATCATTTACTCTTATGATATCAATTAAGCTTTATAAAAACTGCTTTGTGTAAATATAATTATTATTCCTATTTTACAGATGGAAAAAAAACTGAGGCTTGGTAAGATAATTTTCTCCAGCCAAACATCTAATAAGTGGTGGAGGCAGGACTCAACCCCCACAGTCTGGTCTAAAGACTCTACTCTTCCATGAAAAAATGTTTTCTTTTACTACAGCTTTAGACATTACTTATACCTCTGTTTTGCATGTGGAAAAAACAATCCCAGAAGATCAAGCAGTTTGTATTTTATAGTTTAGTCAGTTCTAGAACTCAGATCTCCCAGTCTGGTGTTCATAATCTCAAAGCCGCATTATTCCCATAAAATGCATTCATGAAGGAATATATTTTGTCTTGTCTGAAGAGAAAACCAAAAATCTCAAAAGATTTCAGCTGCCATCTTTCTTAGAGCCAGTAGGCAGAAACAAAAGAAGCTCCCTTCCAGCTATGTGATGCCACACTTTACAATATGCCTGGCTTTTGTCTTTATGAAGACACAATACATTATTAGGGTCATCCTAGGTACACTGGGTCTCAGAAATGAGATTAGTTCCTCAGCCATGTGTCACACTTAAAAGGAAATCTAATTCACAATCTTGTTCTGTCCGACAAATATCTCCATTAACAAATCTTAATCATGTGGGTGGAAGAAGGGAGAGTGACTAAATTAAAGCTACTGAAATATAGAGCAGGTAGGAAATGTTGCAGTGCCACAGATATGAAGGCTTGGGATGGGGCCATTCCATTATCAGTGAAATACAACCTACAAAATGTAACATAATGAGACACAAACCCAGTGAGATCGTAGAGTCCTTGAGTGTCTGGTCGGTCCCAGGCTTTGGCTCAAAAATTCTGTATCCTGAGACATCTCTGTCCTATAACAAAACACTTCCTTCAGCCCCAAGTGACTTCTCCAGGTTTAGCTGCTCTAACCTGGACATCCCAAGCTGCTCTCAGTTGTCCCTACTTCTACATCTGATCCATGCTCTTACCTGCCTCTTTGGATTTAACACATTACTTTGACTTTAGCTCTGGTCCTCAGGTACTCAGATATTCAGACGACACCATCCAGTGTGACATTCACACAAACCTTGAGCTGACTAGTAGCCAGAGGGCAACAGAACAGCATTTACAGACCACTGAAAAAGATTAAAATCAATCCTATACCTTCCAGTAGGTTGACAAATGTTTGTAGTTTTATAAGAATTAGGATATCACTCATTTCAAATATGAAAAAATTACTCCCCACCCAAATACTTAAGTAAAATAATCTGAGGTCTTGATCTAACACACACCTCCCAGGAGAATGTAGATTGGAAAGAAGAGTGGTACATAATGAAACTTGCACTATTACGTATGCATACATATATTATTAAATATAATATCTAAATAATGTAATATGTGTAATTTAAAATTTAAATGGATAAAGACCAGCTGTCTGGGAATTTAGCACTAAAGAGTCTGGGAACAGAAAAGACCAGTAATTGAGGCCTCTTGAAATAGATATAAAATCTCTGGCTAATTCTGATTTTACTATAGAAATATAATAGCATGAACTAATATCTGACAGTTTTATATATTTTTAATGATTGAATTGGTATAAAAGTCAATCAAATGGGATTTTACCATGTAATTTGAGGTTATTTTGAGTGTGGAATATTTGCAATAACCAAGAACATTAACTTTAAAAAAATCCCATAAAATTGGATAATATTGGAAAAATCATTTTATTTATTAATATTAGGATAACTAATATCAATTATAACAATATTAATATTAAATTATCTCATGTAATGAAAAGCTACAATAAACTAATTGGAAAGTGTCTTATGATTGCTAGCCCACGGTGATAGAAAAGTAAAACTCAGGGGCACCTGGGTGGCTCAGCTTGTTAAGCGTCTGCCTTAGGCTCAGGTCATGATCCCAGGGTCCTGGGATCACCTTTGTTGGGCTCCCTGCTCAGCGGGGAGTCTGCTTCTCCCTCTCTCTCGGCTCCTCCCTGCCCTGGTTGTACTCTCTCTCTCAAATAAATAAAATCTTTAAAAAAAAAGAGTAAAACTCAGTTCATTAGAATGGAAGAAAAAGACATACATATCCACCCTCTTACATATTTTAATTTTTTTTGTTATTAATAGCATCATTCAAATGGAGTTTTTAAAGAGTATATTGTTTAAGAAATGAGTTAATCTTGTACAGATATTGAAGTATTAATTATTAATGTTTAAGATGTTAAGTGATTCTGGTTCTTGAAATTATTACCTTTACTTAGAACCTACTAAATGCAAACTTACAGAAGTAGCCAATTTTGAGACTGGCATATGTAAAAATAGAGATGGTTAATGTTCATGGTGTATTTAGTTTCATCTTTTATTTTGAAAGGTATTTATTTTAAAGAAGACTTCTGTCTTGATAAGAGTCCATTACAATTAAAAATGTATTTACATTTACTACCAGGGGACAGGCACAAGAAACAGTAACAGCCTGTCATTTCAACAGATATTTTTACTTCAATGAATGGATAATTAACATTTTTTAGCAAGATTGTAATGTATATAAACCTAAAATTCTCCCATTACAAATACTCAGGAATACTAAATCAAATAAAACAAATGTGTAAGTGAAGGAAAGAGAGATCACCAGGTGACACAAAGGAGCGACAAATCAGCAGGATAATTATGTATATCAACATTGTGTGGGTGTTCATCAACAGGGGGGAGAAATGAAGAGCGGAATATGGATCTTGCATATCAGGAGCTTGTTTTTTATGCCCACGGAAAGGGGCTGGGGGATTTGGAATTAAGGCGTTCAGTGAAAAGAAGGACTAACAATCTTCCCACTATCAAGTGTATGGGGGAGCAACCATGAAGCTAATGACTTCCTAGCCTTTGCACCTCAGATCTCCAAGAAATCAAAACTGTGAGACTGTTATCTGTCCCATTTATAGTGTGCATATGACCTGAGGTCCCCTTCCCCTGCACACACACACACACACAAGAAAGGGAACATAAAAACTGCTCCTGCATCAATGGTACACTTGGCTTCTTGGCAAAAGCAAATAAAAAAGTATTCAGAGGGAAGCTCCCATAATTCTGATCACAAAATGTTCTCACAGAATAAATTAAATAAAAATTTTAAAGAAAGCTCTCAAAGAAAAGATCACAATTAAAAAAATCACAAGTCATAAAAGAAACAAAAGCAACGAGTTAACAGAAGCAATAAACAGGAGACTGAACCCCAGTCCTTGAGATAATAGGCTGACAAATGCAACTTTTATATAACTGGATAAAAATAAATATATATGTAGCCATTTAAAACTCAATAAATTAAACACAGCTGAAGAGAAAAAGAGGAAATATGTTAGCAAGGTTAACAGATAACAAGAATAGAAGAGAAAGCTCCATAGTCATCTGAAAGGGGTATACAGAGAGAACAGAAAGAATGGGAAAGCGATAGTACTCAGGTGATAAAAGGCTCAGATTCCTAAAAACCCATGAGTGTTGTGAAGCTTCAGAAAAAAAAAAAAAGGCTCAAAAAGTTTTGAACATGATAAATGAAATAAAATAAAATTAATAAAAATAAATTCCCAACCAAAGCACATCACAGTACACAGAAGATGAAAAGATTTTAGTAAGCAATCAGAGAGAAAACAGAGACACCAAAGGAACCAAAATTAGGGTGAGATCACAATTCTCCACAGAAACAATATTGGCCTAAAGACAAAGACATAATACCTTCAAAGATACCATTCAAAAGTTAAGGAGAAAATAATGATTTATCAGGAGGACATTTCCCACTTATTCACAGTACTATGGAAGACTAAGACATATACTTAAGAAAGAGAAAAACTGAAATTGGATGGAAAAGATAATATGTTAAAACTTACAGGCAAAGAAATCATTAATACATAAATAAACTTATGAGTATAAAACAGGAGATGCGAAGAAAATATACAGTAACACGACAAATATATGAACAGCATGGTCAAAAGTAAAGCAAATAAGACACTCATTCAACAGGAGTGCAGGGCTATTTTTTATCTTTAGACTTTTTAAAAAATATTTATTTGAGAGAGAGAGCACACATGAGTGGGGGGAGGGGCAGAGGGAGAGAGAGAGAGAGAGAAGCAGACTCCCCACTGAGTGCGGAGCCTGACACGGGCGATCCCACAACCTTGGGATCATGACCGGAGCTGAAATCAAGAGTCGGTTAATGAACTGATTGAGCCACCCAGGCACCCGTATCTTTAGACTTTTAAAAATCAGATTGTCCCTGTTAAATTTATAAGAATAACACTAAAAGAAGAGAAACAAATAACATCAAATCAGGAGATGGAGGTGGGGAAGGAATAAAGAAAATTGCATCAACCCCAAAATAGTACATGAAAGGAGGAAGAAGGAAATCAGAATATGAAAAAGCATGGTAAACAGAAAGCACAAAATAAGATGATACAAGCAAATTCAAATATATTAATAATCATGATACATATAAATGAACTAAAAAAATCACCATTTAAATGATGAAAAATTTCAAATGAGATATAAAAACAAAATTTAGCTATAGTTCATGTGCAAGAAATTACCCTAAAATGTGATGATACAGAAAGGTTGAAATGAAAGAATAAAAAGGTCACTCCAGATAAATTATAAACCAAAATAAAATTGTTATACCTAAATTAATACCAAACACTTTATAGAAAATATATTATCAGGAATAAAAAGGAATAATTACAAGTGAGACAACTCACTGGAAAGATACAATAATCATGAACATACTGTATGCACATAAAACAAAGCTTAGAAAGACCAGAAGTCAATGAAATTACAAAGATAATTTTCCATATCCTTTGCCAACCATGAAAAAAAGTTTTAGTTCAGTAATCTTAAAAATTGATAGGTAAAGCATTTTAAAAATTTCTGATAATTAATATGATGTGGTACTGGTACAGGAGTAGATAGAAGAAGAGTGGAACCATGAAGAGTCTTCATTTAGAACCATATATACATACGTAGAAGTATAATGACAAGTTGCCAGGAAAATAATGGGCCATTCAGTAAGTTATAACCTATGGGAAAAATGATTTTAGTTGCCAACCACAGAATCCTCTCTGAGTATTTTATTTTATTTTTAAAGATTTTATTTATTTGACAGAGAGAGACACAGCAAGAGAGGGAACACAAGCAGGGGGAGTGGGAGAGGGAGAAGCAGGCTTCCCGCGGAGCAGGGAGCCCGATGTGGGACTCGATCCCAGGACCCCAGGATCATGACCTGAGCCGAAGGCAGACGCTTGACGACTGAGCCACCCAGGCGCCCCCCTGTCTGAGTATTTTAAACAGAAAAGAATTTTATAAAAGAATATTGTATAGCCCAGAGCCTCCCTTGAAAGTCAGACATCCTGGCTCTGAAGTGTGCAGCCAAGAAAAATGGCAGTCCTACCACAGGGACTTCTCTAAAGGAAACTCCATTGCTACTGCAGCTTGGCCTCAGTAACATTCAGTACCAGATGCCAGAATTCCACCATCTTGGCTTTGAAGAAAAACAAACAGTTCTATCATCATGCTTGCCAGAATATTATTATACCAGTTCCACTGGGCAGATCTGCCACCTCATCTGCCTACTTCCAAATCCAAGTTTCATGCATGTCTATCTGATTGGCAGAATCTAGATTTCATGCCTGTATTCTAGTTATCAAGAAGTCTGGCTTTTATCTTGAGAAGATAAAACAAAGTGGGAAATTGCCTAAATACAAAAATGGTTTTTAAAAAATTGTGGGATAACAAAAATCATGTAATTCTATGCAGGCCTACTGGTCATCAACATGCACCATTGCTCCATATGTAAACTTCAAAAATAAAATAGTAGACTCTACCCTAATATAATAAAATCCTTCCTCTAAAAAAAGAAAACACTAGAACCCTCTCCCCTCATATGCTCATCATTCATAGATGTTAAATACAGAATGGAGACCAGACTTGGAAATTCCCTGAGCAAGAAAACCACGTAAGTGGAACTTAATTTAACTCATTCTGCAAAACAAATGAAACTCAGGATATTTCTTGTAAATGTCTCTGATAATCATACAAGAAAACTAAGTCATCTTCCTAAAAATGGTATAAGATTACCATTTTTACCATTTTTAACCAATCCCCTGCAATCTGGAAACCCCCACTGTAATAATCAATCATTGTAAAGGTTAAACAACATCCTCATTTCCACTTTATAAGCCTTCTTGTAATATCATACCTTTGAGATTCATATCAGTCTTTAAATTTAAAAGCTCCCAGTCCATGAACTGTTCTTATATGTACCATGAACTCTTACTAAATACTATTTATTGATTTTGGTGGTTTTAATTTTCCTATTTCTGCATTTTTGACACAACATTCTCCAATTCTAGGATCTCTGAGTGTCGTAGTTATCTATTGTTGTATAACAGATCACTTTCAAAACTTAGTGGCTTAGAACATCAAACATCTATTAATGTGTAGTTTCTGTGTGTCTGAAATCTAGGCAGCTTAGCTGGAAACCCCCGACTCAAGGTCCTTCATGTGGTGACAGTTATCCTGTTGGCTGGGGCTGCCCTGCAGTCTCATCTGGAGGCTTAAGGGGACAATCTGCTTCCAAAGTCACCAGTGTAGTTTTTGGCAGAGTTTTAGTTCCTTACATCTTTGGATTGAGGGCCTGAGTTCCTCACTGGCTGTTAGCCTTGAGCAATTCTTTGCCATGTGATCCCCTCCATAGGGAAGATCAGAGTACAACAGCTAGCTTCCCTCAGGGCAAGCAAACAAGAGAACAAGAGTAAGCACCCCAGGTGGAAGCTACAGTTTTTTATAATCTAATATTGAAAGAGACATCCTATTACTTTTGTATTATTTGTTCCTTAAGAACTAGGTTCAGTCTCTACTCAAGGAGGAGGAGTTTCACAAGGGCATGAATACCGTGGTGGGGTAGGGAAGATCATTATGGGCCATCTTAGGGATGCCTACTACATTTCTTTCCACATCTAGTCAAAATTTTATCCTGACATTTTATAACCTATGAACTAAACTATAATATTAAACATCAACAATATTCCCAATATAAGATACAATAGCAATAGGAAAAGACAGAAATGATTTTGTGTGGAATAGCATGATGTGACTATAGCATTTAGGAGTCTATGGATTGTGTTGATTTGATAACTATGGTGGGTAGGAGAAACAAATCCAAATGTAGAATAATTGTCCATTTCAGTTGGAATTAATCACTTCCCCTCCATATTAAATGTGCTATAATCAATCTGCCAGGAGATGCCTCACCAGTTATATATTGAACTGGGGGAAATGCTCTCATTCTTGTCTTTGTTCCTCTGTATGTCATATATCTTTTTTTCCTCTGGCTGCCTTTAAGATTGTCTCTGTGCCATTTATTTGGAGCAATTTGATTATGATGTATTTTTCTGTAGTTTTCTTTATCCTTGGGATGTGTTTTGGGGGTTTTGTTTTTGTGGGGGAAGGGGGTGTTGAGTTCTTTGAGGGTTTTTTGTTTTTGTTTTTCTTTTCTTTTGTTTTGTTTGATTTGTGATTTGTCCCCTGCAGAAGTTTGCCCATCATTTCTTCAGATATTTTTTCTCCTTATTCCCTTGCTCAAGGACTCCAATTACACATATATTAGACCTCTTAAAGTTGTTCCACAGCTCACTTGCTCTGTTTTATGGTGGGTTTTTTTGCTTATTTGTTTGTTTTACTTTGTTTTGGTTTTAATCCTAATTTCTCTGTGTGTTTCATTTTGGATAGTCTCTATTGCTGTCTTCATTTCACTAATCTTTTCTTCAATGTCTAATTTGTCATTAATCCCATCCAATGTACGTTTCATCTCACATACTGTTGTTTTCATCTAAGTCTGATTTGAATCTTTTTTTATATCTACCATGTTTCTACTTAGCTTTTTTAAACATCTGTAATACAGTTGTAATACCTGCTTTAATATCTTTACCTGATAATCCTAACTTCTGTGTCAGTTTATGATTAGTTTTGATTGACTGATTTTTATCCTCATTTGGTTCTTATTTTCCTATTTCTTTGCATGCTTTTTTTACTTGATTGTGAATTTTACATTGTTAGGTGCTGGTTATTTTTATATTCCTATAAATATTCTTGAAGTGTGTTCTGGGATGCAGTTATTTGGAAATAGTTTGATCTGTTTCCTATTTATTTTTAAGATTTGTTAAGCATGACAAGAGTAGGCCGAGTCTAGAGCTAATTATTCACCAATACTGAACAAGACCCTGTTTACTCTATCCAATGTCCTATAAATCATGAGGTTATCTGATCTGGCCAGTGAGGACAGTTGCTGCTATCAGCACTCTGTAAGTGCTGGCCACTATAACCTCTAATCATTTCAGGTCCTATCCTTTCCCAGGTCTTGGGTAGTTTCATCACATGTATGAGCTGATCAGAACTCAGCTGAATACTCAAGGGGAAGCTTCTGCAGATCTCTGGTATTCTGTCTCTGTGCAGAAATCTTCTCTAGTGTTCTGTACTGTGAATTCTTTCTGTCTGAATGTCCTCAAACATTCAACTTCCCCTTCAATTCAGTGATTTACTGGGTTCAGCCCAGGTGCCCCCTTCCTATGCTGTTGCCTGGAAACTCTGTCAACATAGTAAGCTCAAGCAATGGGTAGGGCTCACTTTCTTTGTTTCCCAGTACTTGGGGAGGACCTAATAGCCCATGTCTTGAAAACCATTGTTTCATATATTTTGTCAGTTTTTTTATTGCTTTAGGCAGGAGGGTAATTCCAGTCCCTGTTACTCCATTTGCTCAGAAGAAGAAGTGCCCTTCAGACTATGACCTTTAAAGGCAATGGATTTCTTGCTCATTTTTACCTAAGTTTGTATAGCTAAGAAGGAAGGCAATTCCAGGTAGATAAATTGATTAGTTGTATTTCTTCCCCCTTCATGAGCAGAGTGATTCCTTTTTCCAGGCAAGCCATAGGTAAAGTGAGCATGAGTGAATGTTGCCTTGTTACTGCCTCTAACATCTTTCTTTAGCACCTCTGTTCCTCACAGTAAGAGGTCAGCATACACATTCTGCACTGAGATCAATCAGGATCCCCATTATGGGGGCCACTATAACCAATTTCACGTGCTTGAAAACTTTTCCAAACTCTTCCACAGGTGATCTATTTAGGTCTTCTTGCTTCAAGTCTCTAAGTTAATAAACTGAAAGTAAATCTATGTTGATGAATTGATGGATTAATATAGAATTGCCTTTTAATAAATGAGCCTTCTGTGGAGTCTTAACTAACAAAAGCAATAAACTCTGAGGAGAAAATTTCAGGTATTGCAACAGACTATTTGGATATATTAGGCTAGTTAGAGTAGGATGAAGATATTCTGTAGTTCCAAGGGCTAGAACCACCTATGTGATACCTTCCCAATTTGGGGTTTATCAAATTCAGCCTCTTTATTATCAAGTTCTGCCTTTCTGATTCTAAAATATAATATAATATATAACATAATATTTTATTTCTTAATTACCTCCTACTTATTCAGGCTATATTCCAGAAATTCATTTTACTTGTCCTGTGACCTATGAATGTTAATACAACGTGATACAATTTGAATTTTTGGAATTCCAGAAGCATACAAATATTACACAATGAACTAATCTATCAACCTAAGTTTACTTTGAGCATTTTCTGATATTTATGAACTTTTATTCATAAATGTCTAATACTCTAAGAAGAAAATTAATAGAATTCAAAGTAGTTTTCCTTTTACCCTTGAACCAGAGAAAATGATTCACATGCGTAAATAATCTAATCAAATTTTAATTATTTTTGATGACCATATGGCTTTTCTTTAAATTACAGATATAAACAAAATATTTATCAAATTATAATGCAAAAAAATGAGAGCTGTATCAATGATTTCTTTATAAGGCCATATGGTGCATTAAGAGGTCATCCAAGGTGCAAAAATTCTCACCAAAATACTAGCCAATAGGATCCAACAGTACATTAAAAGGATTATTCACCACGACCAAGTGGGATTTATCCCTGGGCTGCAAGGTTGGTTCAACATCCGCAAATCAATCAACATGATACAATACATTAACAAAAGAAAGAACAAGAATCATATGATCCTCTCAATAGATGCAGAAAAAGCATTTGACAAAGTACAGCATCCTTTCTTGATCAAAACTCTTCAGATATAGGCATAGAGGGTACATACCTCAATATCATAAAAGCCATCTATGAAAAACCTACAGCAAATATCATTCTCAATGGGGAAGAACTGAGAGCATTCCCCCTAAGGTCAGGAACATGGCAGGGATGTCCAGTATCACCACTGCTATTCAACATAGTATCGGAAGTCCTAGCCACAGCAATCAGACAACAAAAAGAAATCAGAGGCATCCGAATCGGCAAAGAAGAAGTCAAACTCTCACTCTTTGCAGATGATATGATACTTTATGTGGAAAAACCAAAAGACTCCACCCCAAAACTGCTAGAACTCATACAGGAATTCAGTAGAGTGGCAGGATAAAAAATCAATGCACAGAAGTCAGTGGCATTCCTATACACCAACAACAAGACAGAAGAAAGAAATTAAGGAGTCGATCCCATTTACAATTGCACCCAAAACCATAAGATACCTAGGAATAAATCTAACCAAAGAGGCAAAGGATCTGTACTCAGAAAACTATAAAATACTCAGGAAAGAAATGGAGGAAGACACAAAGAAATGGAAAAACGTTCCATGCTGATGGATTGGAAGAACAAATATTGTGAAGATGTCAATGCTACCTAGAGCAATCTACACATTCAATGCAATCCCCATCAAAATACCATCCACTTTTTTCAAAGAAATGGAACAAATAATCCTAAAATTCATATGGAACCAGAAAAGACCCCGCATAGCCAGAGGAATGTTGAAAAAAAAAGCAAAGCTGGCGGCATCACAATTCCAGACTTCCAGCTCTATTACAAAGCTGTCATCATCAAGACAGTATGGTACTGGCATGAAAACAGGCACATAGATCAATGGAACAGAATAGAGAGCCCAGAAATGGACCCTCAACTCTATGGTCAACTAGTCTTCCACAAAGCAGGAAAGAATGTCCAATGGAAAAAAGACAGTCTCTTCAACAAACGGTATTGGGAAAATTGGATAGCCACATGCAGAAGAATGAAACTGGACCATTTCCTTACACCACACACAAAAATAGACTCCAAATGGTTGAAAGACCTCAATGTGAGACAGGAGTCCATCCAAATCCTAAAGGAGAACACAGGCAGCAACCTCTTTGACCTCAGCTGCAGCAACTTCTTCCTAGAAACATTGCCAAAGGCAAGGGAAGCAAGGGCAAAAATGAACTCTTGGGACTTCATCAAGATAAAAAGCTTTTGCAAAGCAAAGGCAACAGTCAACAAAACCAAAAGACAACCGACAGAATGGGAGAAGATATTTGCAAATGACATATCAGATAAAGGGCTAGTATCCAAAATCTATAAAGAACTTCTTAAACTCAACACCCAAAGAACAAATGATCCAATCAAGAAATGGGCAGAAGCCATGAACAGACATTTTTCCAAAGAAGACATCCAAATGGCCAACAGACACATGAAAAAGTGCTCAACATCACTCGGCATCAGGGAAATCCAAATCAAAACCTCAATGAGATAGCACCTCACACCAGTCAGAGTGGCTAAAATTAACAAGTCAAGAAACGACAGACGTTGGGGGGGGGCGGGGGATGCAGAGAAAGGGGAATCCTCCTACACTGTTGGTGGGAATGCAAGCTGGTGCAGCCACTCTGGAAAACAGTATGGAGGTTACTCAAAAAGTTGAAAATAGAGCTACCATATGATCCAGCAATTGCACTACTGGGTATTTACCCCAAAGATACAAAAGTAGGGATCCGAAAGGGTACGTGCACCCCGATGTTTATAGCAGCAATGTCCACAATAGCCAAACTGTGGAAAGAGCCAAAATATCCATCAACAGATGAATGGATAAAGAAGAGGTGGTATATATATACAATGGAATAATACGGAGCCATCAAAAGGAATGAGATCTTGCCATTTGCAACGATGTGGATGGAACCGGAGGGTATTATGTTGAGCGAAATAAGTCAAACAGAGAAAGACATGTATCATATGACCTCACTGATATGAGGAATTCTTAATCTCAGGAAACAAACTGAGGGTTGCTGGAGTGGGGGGTGGGCTGGGAGGGAGGGAGTGACTGGGTAATAGACACTGGGGAGGGTATGTGCTCTGGTAAGTGCTGTGAATTGTGCAAGACTGCTGAATCTCAGATCTGTACCTCTGAAACAAATAATGCAATATATGTTAAGAAAAAAAAAAAAGAAGAAGAAGAAAAAGGTAGCGGGAGGGGAAGGATGAAGGGGGGGAAATCGCAGGGGTAGACGAACCATGAGAGACGATGGACTCTGAAAAACAAACTGAGGGTTCTAGAGGGGAGGGGGGTGGGAGGATGGGTTGGCCTGGTGATGGGTATTGAGGGGGGCACATTCTGCATGGAGCACTGGGTGTTATGCACAAACAATGAATCACGGAAAACTACATCCAAAACTAATTTTGTAATGTATGGGGTTTAACATAAGAATAAAAAAAAATTTTTTTTTAATTAAAAAAAAAAAAGAGGTCATCCAAGGTATGCAGTGGTCTTCAGGCACTAATAACCTATGAAGTTAGGTTATTATATTTATTATATTATATATAATATAACATAATATAATATAATATAATATAATATAATATAATATAATATATTATTATAATTTTCAGAGTTAGAAAATTAATTCTAACAAAACACTATGACTTTACAGTGCTGGCTAAGAAGTCCTAGAAGTACACAAAGACCCAAGAAAACTTTATATATATAAAAAATATTCTCCTCTAATTCAGAGAATAAGCAAAATTAAATTTATAATTATTAAAAATTATAATTTACTGAGAAAGTTTCAATTCTATCTAGATGATTCTCCTCATTATTTAATCAGCATGTGTCTTTCCCCTGGCATGATCTTCCTGTAGTGAAAATGGGAAAAGCTTTGTCTCCTGAGTCATGCATCTGCGCTCCACCTGTGCACAGAATGTTTTACCACCATGGGCTACTCCTCACTTTGCTGTCAGTCACCACCTCAAACTTCTGGACTGTGATCTCTCAAAAAACTCTTGTTCCCATCACACTGGCCTTGGCAGAGAGGCAAACCTGAGTCACACTATACCTGTTTGTTTATAGCTCAATTTCACCATTATTCACCATTCCACTCCCCAAGGCCATAAAAGTCATAAAATCCCACAGAAGTTTTGGAGACACAGAGTGGCTTTAAAATGCAATAATACAGATGAGTTAAAATTGGAATTTGACATTTTTGTCCCTAGTCCCTTGTACATCCCTCAGAGAGGAATATTTCACTGGCTGTTTTTCTCTGGAGGTATCAACTTTCTGCCAAGTTGACCAGTCTCTTCCCTCATTCTTCATTTTCTCCACGGTCTCTTTTTTTACTCTCTGACCTCCACATTCATGACCATTTATTATTAAAGGTGATTTCGCTATCATTTTCTTGCATGATCTTCTTAGAAGCCGTGCCCTTAGGGGAGATGGAGCTTCACCTTTTCACTCCCTCCAAACAATTATCCCAACTACCATATAGTAACTTCCCACTCCAGAGGGACTTCAGTGCGGGTAGGAACAATCCTTCCCAGTTTAATGACTACCTCACACTTCAGTAGCCTTCATCCCCATCCTGTTTCAGCAACCAGCTCTCAAGACCACAGCTTGTCATCATCCCTCAATCTCTTGACACTGAATTTTTAAAGTCTTCTATGATAATCATTAACCTGCAACACAATGCGATTTGAAGGACAGAGTAAGTTTAAATTTTTTTTTTTTTTAAGATTTTATTTATTTATTTGACAGAGAGAGACACAGCGGGAGAGGGAACACAAGCAGGGGGAGTAGGAGAGGGAGAAGCAGGCTTCCCCGCGGAGCAGGGAGCCCGATGCGGGGCTCGATCCCAGGACCCTGGGATCATGACCTGAGCCGAAGGCAGACACTTAACGACTGAGCCACCCAGGTGCCCAAGAATAAGTTTAAATTTTATTAAAAGTGAAAGGATTGTGACAGAGGCATAGGTTTTAGCAATGATTTTAGCAATGATCATTTCAAAAAACTATCAAAGAGGAAATGATTCCAACTAAGCAGTGGATTCCCTTGTTCTCCTAGAACAATTACAGTATTATAATGAACATTTGATCTATCAGCTTTTAAAAGATAAATGCAATGACTAAGGTTTTTATTTGCTTACTGTGTCTCAGCACTTTATATACTGGAAAAGAAGGGTTAATAGCTGTTTCTTTGGCCTTTTCCCTAGAGTCAGGCATGCCTCTCACTTTCTCCCTTGAACTTTGGAAGGGCATCTCCAACTGCCTAATGGACATCTTCACCTGAATGTCCCCATTATATTTCAAAATAAAAATTTCAATTGTAGGTATTTAGCCTGCACTCTTCCTTGCATTTACTATTTGAGATGATGTCATACCATTTAAGATTTAGAAGCCTGGAAGTCATCATTCACTATACTCCCTTTCCCTCTCACTCATTTCTCACCAAATGCTAAGCTGATTTCCCCCTAAATATTCTAAGTCCCCCCCGTTTCCTCCTCTTTGCTATGACCACACTGTTTCAGGTCCCCATCACTTTATGCTAAGCCTCTCTACCTACAGCCTTTCCCCTCCTTAGTACGTCCTCATTGAGGCCAAGGCTGAGCATGCAGCACTCCTGTTTAAAGCCCTTCAGTGTCTTCCCGTCTTCTTTAGTGGCTCTCCCCAGTATGTGTGCAAAGAGAGGTTACAGGAGTGCCAGAGCTATAGGCGGCCCCAGGTGGTCATCCTTGGCTGTCAACAGTCTTGACAGTGTGGGCAAGTGTGATAAGCATATATTACTCTTTCTCTGTGGGCCTTGATGTGAAAACACTTGAGCAACTCTGACAAGAAGATACTCTTCATTATAGCCTTTAAATCCTGTTTCTACCCGGACCCCACCCACATCCCCTTATCTCACATCACTGCCCCACTGGTGCATTTTTCTGTTAATAGGTCCCAAACGCACCACACCCTTGGTTGCTTCTTGCCTTTTTCTTTTTTTATTTTATTTTATTTTATTTTTTAAAGATTTTATTTATTTATTTATTTGAGAGAGAGAGAATGAGAGACAGAGAGCATGAGAGGGAGGAAGGTCAGAGGGAGAAGCAGACTCCCCGCTGAGCAGGGAGCCGGATGCGGGACTCGATCCCAGGACTCCAGGATCATGACCTGAGCCGAAGGCAGTCGCTTAACCAACTGAGCCACCCAGGCGCCCTTCTTCTTGCCTTTTTCTTACCCGTTACTCCCCTACTCTCCCCACTTCTTCCCTCACACCAGCCTTTGCCACACTTTGAGAATTAATAATCTCCCAGCTCCTGTTTTGTTGAACTATGTATCAGTGTCTCTTACAAGTCTGGTCTGTGAATAACATGCATCAGAATCACATGAGGCTTGTTTAAAAAAAAAGACAAACAAACAACTGATTCCTGGGTCCCACCTAGGAATAACTGAATCATAACATTTGGACTTGGAACCCATAAAAATCCACCACTTAAATCACATTAAATTGTGTAAAACATTACTGTACACAAAACCTCACTGACTGATACAGTTTACAAATCATGGTTAAGATATGCCATAAAACAGCAAAAACAAATAAGAGTTAAGTAAGAAAATTCAGTGAAATGTTTGCAAAAAAAGAACATGAAAACTACCCTTCATTTAAAAAATAAATGGTTATATTGATAGTAGGGCTATAATTGACCCTAAGAATTAATAAGCTATATCTCTATGATAATCTATACTCTAAGCAGTTCCAATATTAAAGTGAAAAAATGATTACCTATTAGAGTAAATAAAAATGCCTTAGAGAAATGTGCCTGGTAGAAAACATGGTCAGTATGATATTTGGATTTTTTAAAAGCCAGTTTATTCCCCAAGTTCATGGTTCTTTGAAATTCTATCATCTTTCTCACAATAAATTTCCCTTTGAGGATATACAGTATGTTGATATTTGGAATTATCCTTGTAGCACATTCACTGGTAATGAATGACGTGGATAACAAAGGCAAAAGAAATGTAGAAAAAAATTAAATTTCCTTACAATTTAACAGCCCATTGATAAGTACTTGAGACAGGCAGAGTGACCTTCCTCCAGGAACTCAACTGCTGCAATGTTAATACTTTGCTGAGGGCAAAAGGCAACCTTAGCTTGACATCAGCCCCACCTCCAGGATCCTGTAAGTCTACTTTAACACATAAAAATCCTTTTGGAAACTTCCTTTATCTCTACCCACCCCCCCACACACACACAAGATACATGTTAGCAATCATCCTCCAAGCATATGACCCATTGATCTACATCTGAAATGTCTCATGACTCAGGTTTTACTAGACTGTAGTAATTGACTTTTTCCTAACAATAGCTAGCCCCTTGAGGTCCTGGAAACCTTGCTTCCAAATTCCTTAGAGACTTACACTATCCCTAACCCCCTCCCAGTTTGAAAGTATATAATCAACCATTCTTCACAATCCCAGTGCAACTCTTTCTGCCCATAGGTCCTGTCCTCGTGCTTTAATAAAACCACCAAAGATGGCTCAAGAATTCTTTCTTGATTATTCACTCCCAGATCCCAACATCTCACATCAATGAATACACAATAAATAATTTTTATTTAATCCCTTTCTTTCTCATAACTTAAGCAGTAGCTCATTACTCACAGGTGGAAACTATTTACAGGCTTAATTGATGATCTTCCCCTTGCATCTCCCTCCCTTGATTATGTTTTCTGATTTATGATTGCCACTTATATTTATATTAATGTTTTCCTTCATAAAGCCAAAAGTCTGGAGGTAGAACTCTCTTAGTATATCTCTATAAGGGCTATATAATTCTGAGGGACCAAAAGTTTTAAATTGTGCAATGTTTAAGAGGTCTTGTGAATACTGGAATCAATATTTCCAAATTCTGAATGTGTGATATGGCTATATTGAAAAGTACATTAAACAAAAAAATTTTTTAGGTAAGAGTAGGGCTTATTGGGTTGCTTCTACTTTTGACACTGAGTCCCTCGATATGGACACATCTGCATCTCTTCTTGTTCTTCTAAGCCTAGAGAAAGCAGCAGGTTTATGCAAACTTTGCCTTAGTTCTAGGGTTTGTTCAGAACCTCAAGCAGTTCAACAGCTAGTCAGCCAGCTGCTGCAGCTGAGCAGAAAATTAAATGCACATACATACCCTGTTGTCAGTGCTCCATCCATAGAGGGTTGCATAAAGGAAGCCAGGAGGCAAAATAAATTAGATATAATGAGGTTAGTTAGGAGAAGAATTCTGTTTATTTCTATAATTATTTAAGTTTATAAATAGAGAAAATAATTCTTTAATTATTTTATGGTTAGCTTAGGAGAAAATGTAGAGATACAGTCAGTAATATAAGAGGCATATTGAAGAGACTTTTCTTAAGGCTTTTAGTCCAGAAAGTATTAATTAAACATGGAGGCGACTACACTGAGGTGCCCCTAATGCCTTAGCAAGCCTTCGTAAACAAACCAAGACCTATACCTGGAAAGCCTCAAGGTTAAGAAATCAAAACCTAAGGACAACCAATCATAAACAGCCAACTAGGCTTTCCTAAATAAAAGCAACAGCTTAAGCACTGGCCAAATAATTGCCTTACTTTGCTTCCGCCTTCTCTCTGTAACAGTCCTTCCCCTAGCTCTTGTCAGGGAAATGCTCCTAACCATTTCCCATTTGGCACGGCCTGATTCGAATAGATTTTTGGTTCAAATAAACTTAATATGTGTAATTTGCCTCAGTTTATCTCTTAACTATAGCTTCTTATAATAGTGTGTTTGATGTAATTTTTAGGCGATGACACCTAAAATGTAAATCTTTGCTTTTTCTTTTTAACCCAACCTCTGGTAGAGGTGTGTGATATTGTGATGTGAGTCTTCATCCATAGTTCCTGGCACACAGCAACTAAAACTCTTCTAATTTCCTAAGAGCCATTGGAGCATCATTTTTATAATATTTGGTCTTTTGTCCTTAGTTCCTGAAATAGTTCCAGAGTGATAAAGGTGAAAGGAGTGTCTTGTTAATCATAGTGAGCCCTCTAAGCACACCAGTATTTGTTAATTAGGTGATTTTTGGAAAGCCCCTAGATAGCCACAGGGTGGGGGCTGGTTGCCTGGGGAACCAACCCTGTAATTAGATGGTTGGAACTTTTAGCCCCATCACCTGATCTCTGGGGAGGGGAAAAGAGCTGGAGGTTGAGTTAGTCACCTATGGTCAATGATTTAATCAATCATGACTATGTAATGAAGCCTTGATTTAAAAAAAATGGTAACTGAAGGGGTTTGGAGAGCTTCTGGGTTGGTGAACACATGGAGGTGTCTGGAAAGGGTACAAAAACTCTGCACCCTTTTCCATTTTCCATGCCTTGCCCTATGCATCTCTTCCATTTAACTGTTCCAGAGCTGTATCCTTTTACAATACGTCCATAATCTGGTAAGTAAACTGTTTTTTTCTGAGTTCTGTGAACCACTCTAGCAACTTATCAAGCCTGAGAAAGTGGTTGTGGGAACCTCTGGTTTATAGTCAGTCTGTCAGAAGCATGAGTGACAACCTGGACTTGCAATTGGTAAATGAAGTGGGAAAGGTGGGGGTGGGTGGTCTGGTGGGACAGAGCCCTTAACCTGTGGGGTTTGCACTGACCCCAGGTAAATAGTGTCAGAATTGAACTAAATTATAGGACACCGAGTTGGTATCCACAGAGAATTGGGAAAACCCACACATTTGGTGGCTAGAAGTGTTGAAGTGTTGTTGGATATGAGTAAGGTAGTGAGTAGAGGGAGAAACTGTTTTTCCTTTCAAGGTTCAAATGATAAATGAAATGAAGATGAAGGGATGCCTGGGTGGCTCAGTCAGTTAAGCATCGGCCTTCGGCTGAGGTCATAATCCCAGAGTCCTGGGACTGAGCCCGCTGTCAGTGTCGTGGGGCTCCCTGCTCAGTGGGGAGCTTCCTCCTCCCTCTCCCTCTGCTCCTCCCCAGCCCCGCTTGAGCTCTCTCTCAAATAAATAAATAAAATCTTTAAAAAAAAAGAAATGAAGATGAAGAGAAATAGGAATTTATAACATACAAACTAGATAAGCTATTCCCTAAATTTGAGTTGAAATTAAAATCAAAGTATAATTTTATTAGGGCCAGTGATTTCAAGGCAAGTTTGGTTATATTTCCTTTCAGAAAACGTTTCTTCGGGGGTGCCTGGGTGGCTCAGTTGTTAAGCGTCTGCCTTTGGCTCAGGTCATGGTCCCAGGGTCCTGGGATCGAGTCCCACATCAGGCTCCCTGCTCTGCGGGAAGCCTGCTTCTTCCTCTCCCACTCCCCCTGCTTGTGTTCCCTCTCCTGCTGTCTCGGTCTCTGTCAAATAAATAAAAAATCTTTTTTAAAAAAAAGAAAACATTTCTTCATATCACAAGACTAGTTTGACCTTTTTGGACTAAATTTTCTATCTCTACATCTGGAAAGAATGCCCAGATCAGTGCACAGACATCTGGCAATATCTCAGAGTGTGATTATTCTCTTTGACAATGTGTGAACAGCCTTTATACATCTGTTCACTCCACTATAGTATGGATATGCCCAGAGAATAATGGTCTTTTTTATAGTCAATACCATATTAATATTAACTGCTTAATAAATATTTGTTGAAATGTTTGTCAGTGTCATTTAAATTTTTATTATTCATTCATTTTGGATATTCATCGTTACTTAAATAAATTTGTTTAGAAATATCTTCCTGGAAGTTGGAAACAACAGAAAAAATGGAGCAGACTATATTATTTGTTTTAAATATTTTCTGCCTTAATACATCCCTTGTGCAGTGACATCAGGCTTAGCTACCTGACCTGCTTTGGACTATGAAATGTGAGCCAAAGTGATGTAAGTCACATATGAGCTAAAGATTTAAGAGTCTTTACATGGTTCTACCATTGCTCTTTTCCCTCTACCATAAAAACACCATTTTCTGAGAAGGGACCATCCCTTCCACTTATGTCCCTAAATGAAAAAGACACAAAGTAGAGTTGTAGTCAAACTATACTATGGAAACACAATATAAACCTTTGTTGTTTTAAACCATTCAAATATTGACTTTGTTTGTTGCTGCAACATAACCTAGTGAAAGGTAGTTCATACAGGGTGAGATTACTAAAAATACCCTTTACTTATGAAACTCTATGATTCAATTATTTAAAATAATCATGGAATCATAAAATGTAGATCTCAAAGGAAACTTGGTAATTATATAATCTAACCCCCTCATTTTACAAGTGAGGAAAATTAGAGACCTGTGAGCTTAAATGATGCATTTATGGACAGGCAACTAAATAATGATGGACCAGGGCCTGAATCTGAATGTCCTGACTCTATGTATTTAGAAGTTGATGCTACGTATTTAAAAATATAAGTAATTGTTCTTCAACTACATTTAGAAGGAAAGATAACTAAAATTATAGAAAGATAAGAAATCACAATAATTCATCTACCTATTGCTGCTAACTCGCAGTTGATTTTTCCAATAGTTGAAAACTCAGTTTTCTAAGAGTTCTTTTCATTCTCTGTCCTTGTGCTCAGAACTACAAATCTGACACTGACTGGACAGACCATTACTTGTTGAATAGACTTGGTCTCTGCGTGAAACAGACTGAAATGTCCTGAGATTGAACCATAAACGCAACCTCATTAGCCGCCTGCTCTCACTAATTTGCCTAAAGTAGGCTTATTTTAAAGGGTCAAAGAATTTTGAATTTAGAGAAAAGAACTATTCATTAGGAATTATCAGGACAATTATGTAAAGAACCAAAAAGACTACAGTGAGAGTAATCTAGGTTACAGATGAGCAATTCCTGCCTCTGCAGAAATTAGTCACAAGAGTGGGATAGCAGTTGAAACTGTAAACATTTTTAATTTGGAAAAGTTTTAAAGGTGAAATAGATACTTAATGATCTAGGAATAATAATTTTTTAAAAAGCCTCCTGATTTGTTGTGTTTGCCAAAACTTCTGTGATGCAATTACTTTCACCCCTGCAAACTAGAGTAGTTTAATAACAGACATGCAAAATTCCTGAATGTTTACCTTTTGGCTTTTGTGAGCTAGTATGAGGCTTAGAACCCGACAGACCTGAGTTTAAATGTTTATTTTATCACCTAAAATATATTTAATATTTAAACTGTGCTTTAAATATTTTACATAAGCTATCTTGGCCTTAGGTGTCTTAATTGGCTTCATAATAGCTACTGTGTAGGATCACTGTAAGAATAGATACATGTAACTGACACCTCTCCTATGACTTTGCTTTATTTTGCTTAATCTCCTCCAGCTATGTTGAACACCTTGCAATATCTCAAACACTATAGGCACATTCCTGCCTCAGGACCTTTGTACTTGCTATTTTCTTTGCCAAAATATTATTCACCCAGATATCCTCACATCTCACCTGCTCTCTTTTTCTCATCCTTTGCTTTTCTCCAAAGCACTGTTGCCAGCTCACAATTACATATTGTGCTTATTTATTTGGTTTTTGTCTCTCTCACCCCATTATAGTATAAGCTTTACAATAGCAAGGATTATGGTCTCTTTTTTGACTACTGCATCCTCAGAGCCTAGAACAGTATCAGCCATATGGACTTAGTAGATATTTGTGGAATAAATAAAGTGATTGAATAAAAAACTTTGAACATTGATTAATTATCCTATCTTGAGGCTAGGGACAACTAATCTTATCGTGATTTCCCTCTAGAACCAAGAAACTTTCAGTTGCAGCCAAAACCATTCAGCTCTAAATAGTCCTTCCCATTCCTACCACAGTGTCTCCTCTCATTCTGTGTCCCTTAGTGTTGTTTTTGGCTTGAATTTTCCATTTAACAGAACTTTGCTGAGAACAAAGGAAAAGCTAGCGAATATAAGACAACCTACCTAACATATTGCTGTAAAACTTTGGAAAAATCGCTGCTTTTTATTAAATTGGGAAAGAAACTCTAGAAGATTGATTAAAAAACATTAACAATATCAACAAATAGGATCTAGTGCTAGATGACTGAGTTACTTTCCTTCTCTAATTTCACTGTTATGACAAAAACATAAGAGGAAAATAAAGAAAGTCATATTAATAAACACAACAAATAATGCATGCATAGTAATTTATAATCAGTGTTTTAGATTGGGATAATGAAAGACACAGTAATCTTTTGGTGCCCCAAGTAACAAATACAATTTCTGAAAGAAAAGCAGCTTAAAGTAATGAACATTTATTTAGGTAAAGAGCTAAGCTATTTGTCCCAAGAAAATACGGAAACACATTTATGCCCAATTCCAGTGCCAACTCTCAATATTAATCAGATGCTAACTTAATTTCATAGGGCAAATCTATAAAGGAGAAAATTTCTGAGCACTCAATTCAAGCCAGAGGGTTGAACATGTAAAAGGTGGGTATAGTGTAAAGAAAGATGAAAAATAGGAGCAAAATATGAGCACACTGTATTGACCACTTAACATGTTTTAAAAATCTTTTTATAATTCAATTTGCATATGAAGTTAATTTTGCCCAATAAAAGAGGTATTAATCAAGCAGTTTCATCATATATCAGAGTTATATTGAGTAGATATTATAGGCTGAATTGTATCTCCCAAGAAGATATGTTTTTTAAAAAGATTTTATTTTAGAGAGAGAAAGAGTGTGTGTGTGTGTGTGTGTGTGTGTTCATAAGCAGTGGGGGAGGGGGAGAGGGAGAGGGAGAAACAGATTCTGCTGAGCAGGGAGCCCAATGGGGGACTCAATTCCAGCACCCTGGGATCATGACCTGAGCTGAAGGTAGATGCTTAACCAACTGAGCCACCCAGGTGCCCCCTTGCAAGAAGATATGTTGAAATCCTAACTCCTAGAACTTGTGGTTATAACTTTTTTGTAAACAAGGTCTTTGTAGCTGCAATCAAATTAAGGTGATGTTGGTAGGATGGGTCCTAATCCGATAGGACTGATATCTTTTTTTTTTATGACTGATGTCTTTGTAAGAAGAAAAGACAGACAGTAGGAGAACACCAGGTAATTAAAGATTGAAGTGATGCATCTGCAAGCCAAGGAATGCAAAGGACTGAAGACCACCACCAAACGCTAGGAGGAGGCAAGTATTTTATACAAGAGTCTTAGAGGGAGCATGGCCCTGCTGACACCTTGATTTCAGACTTCTAGCCTCCAGAACTATGGGAGAATAAAGGTCTGTTGTTTAAGCCACCCAGTTTATGGTACTTTGTCACAGTTGCCTAAGGAAACTGATACCATAGCCAAAAACTAGAAGAAACCAAGATAACTTTCAATAGGTAAATGAATAAACAAACTGGTACATCTGTACAACAGAATATTATTCAGTGATAAAAAGAAATGAGTCAAGTCACAAAAAGACATGGAGGACCGAAAAACGAATATTGCAACTTGGAAGAAGCTAGTCTGATTTTATGATTCCAATCATATGACATCCTGTAAAAGACAAAATTCTACAGGCAATAAAATGATCAGGGATTGCCTGGGGGTTGGGAAGAAAAGGAGGGTAAAAAAAAAGTGAAGCACGGGTAATTTTAATGTAGGAAAACTATTCTGTATAATACTGCAATGTATCATATTGTCAAAACCTACAGAATTTTAGGGCACAATGGGAGAACCTTATTGTATGCAAATTTTAAAAATCATTTCAAAAGTCAGGGGATTCCAGGAAGGAATGTTGACTGTGACACAGCAATCTAACTGTATTATAAATGCATGAGACAATCACACAGAAGGGGGTGAGGGAAAAGGCACTGACTTAAGTAGCATTAGAAACAGGCAGAGTGTTAAGATTAAAGACAAAAGGAAATGCACATACGTGCTATACTCAAACTCATAGTTATTTCTTCAGAATTATGGGTGAAGAATTTGATGCTGTTATATATTTTATGTACTTTTAAAACTATATTTACTGAATTTAAATAAATAAATGGATGGCAGATGGTAGAAACCAAATTTCTCACTGTTAGAGTGGGAATTTACAGATAAGCAGGGGAGGAAGCTAGGACAATCCAACCCATGTGATAATAAAGTTAGAGGTATTAGTATTAACTCATATCTAGCTTAATATGTACTGATGTACATATATATATATACACATATTAACATACATACATTTATTTCTATGCTCTGTCAACTAAGGTGGCCTAAAACAAATGACACCCCAGTGGCAACAACCATACCTTACATTTAGATCTTGGTTTAGTTTGCCATTCTCTAGTACAAGGGAACCAGGGCCTGTTGGAATGAGGGCTTAGGCTAGGGCTGGGGCAGGAAATATACAAGATAAGTCTGGAACATCTTATAGAGCCAGAAAGTTAGGTAGTTTTCAAAGGAAAAAAAAAAAAGCACCTCACATTGACAGGGGGTAAGTTAAAAGAGGACAGGAGCCAACTGAAAGAACTCTGAGTGGCCAAAGCGGGAACAATTTGAGTAACAAAATAAAGTAGTATTAGATTATAGCCCAGAGTATAAAATAAATAACCATGAGTCCATGCTGATATCAATAAATACTTGAATAAATTAATAAATGGACAAGAAGAATCAAATCTCTCATGCAGAGGAATCCCAAATAATTTATGTAGATATTCTGCCCTCCAAGAGTGGGGGGACATAAATCCCCACTCATTAGGTGTGGGATGGCATAGTGACTTCCTTTCTAAGAGTAGCGTACAGACAAATACCACCTCCCAGGTGACTGAGGTCAACATCAATAGTCAAATCATGTTGATCATATGTATCCTTGATATGATGTAATGGGAATGATATTTTACCTCTGTGGTCTTCCTCTCAATGACCGATAACTCCAGTCTTACCATGAGAAGAACATCAAATAAATTCCAATACTGGAGGATCCTATAAAATACCTAATCAGTACTCCCAATTGTCAAGGTCATCAAAAACAAGAAAGTCCTGAAGTGTCACTGCCAGGAGGAACCTAAGGATACAGGACAACTAAATGTAACGTGGTATCCTGGATGGGACACTGGAATAGAAAAAAGATATTTGGTAAAATCTAAGGAAATCTGAATAAACCGTGGACTTTAGTTAATAATGTATCAATATTGGTTCATTAATTGCTACAAATCAGCCATACAGATGTAAGACGTTAAGAATAGGGGAAACTGGGTGTGAGATAGAGGGGACCCCTCTGTACCATCCTCTCAGTATTTCTGTGAACTTAAAATTATTCTAAAATAATTAAGTCTATTATAAAAAAGTTAATGTAAGAATTTTAAAAATCATTCAAAAATGTCATGAAAAGGGAAGATATTCAATTCTTACAGCAAATATTATAAAAATTTCCTCATTTATTTATTTAGTAACTGTTCCATGAGTGACTACCCTGAGTTACACAGTTGCCTCCCACTGGTTTAGGAAACATAAGTTAGCAAGCCACCCATGTTCCTTAGAGTCATGTAGTATAATCTCAGAGGTAAAAAAGAAATGAATCAACACAAAAATAATAATTCCAAATTTTGATACCATGGAAGATAAATACAGAGTGCAATGTAAGTATAGATCACAAAGCTGAACCTAGAATGAACAGAGATGGTGTGAATGGGAAAGAGATATACTTTAATTTTCATTTTCTAAATGGAGAAAATTGGACATCTCAGATTTCCTGATAAATCAGCAGTAACATTTTTTTAAAGATTTTATTTATTTATTTGACAGAGAAAGAGCACAAGCAGGGGGAGCAGCAGGCAGAGGGAGAAGCAAGCTCCCCACAGAGCAGGGAGCCTGATGCGGGTCTCCATCCCAGGACATTCGGATCATGACTTGAGCTGAAGGCAGACGCTTAACCGACTAAGCCACCCAGGCGCCGCCTTTTTTTTTTTTTTTTTTTTAAGATTTTATTTATTTGAAATCAGCGGTAACATTTAAAAGGTAACTAAAAACTGATTTTTCTTGTCCACTTGAATTTCAAAATATGATATTTTAATACCATTAATGATAATTTTTAAAATCACCAAAAATGAAAAAAAGAATGCATAGCACCTGGGTGGCTTAGTCGGTTAAGCATCTGACTCTTGATTTCGGCTCAGGTCATGATCTCAGGGCTGTGAGATTGAGCCCTGTGTGGGGCTCCACCCTGGGCATGGAGCCTGCATAAGAGTCTCCCTCTCCCTCAGCCCCTCCATCCTTTCTTAAAAAAAAAAAAAAAAAGAAAAGAAAAAGAAAAAATGCAATTCTTCAGAAAAATCTGATTCACCTTAGATAAGTATCCAAAAATAGAAGCTAAAATTAATTCTGGGGCACCTGGGTGGCTCAGATGGTTAGGCGTCTTCCTTCGGCTCAGGTCATGATCCCGGGGTCCTGGGATCGAGCCCCGCATCAGGCTCCCTGCTCATCAGGGAGCCTGCTTCTCTGTCTCCCTCTCCCTCTGCCTGCTGCCCCCCCTGCTTGTGCTCTCTCTCTCTCTGTCAAACAAAAAAATTTTTAAAATCTTAAAAAAAAGAAGCTAAAATTAATTCTGCTATATTATTTAGGGAATAGTGAGTAACCTTCATGAAGTAGAAACTATTTTATTATAAGCTGATGAGATAATTATTTTATGAAGAAGCAAATATATCTTTTTCTCTAATAATTATATAGGCAATTTACAACCTGCTGTTGCAAGGATATTAACTAGCACAGTGAATACCAAACTTTTAAATGTCTCCATACTTGTAGAATTTTAAAGGAGAGTGGGTGATTACTCCCTAATGAATAATATCAACCTTCTGTAACTCATTGAGCAAACTCGTCTTTCTTGATAATGGCATTAAGATTGGATAAATCTCTTTATAGATTCTATTCTTTATACTTGAGACAGATTGAAAAGAAAATATTCTTTAAAATAACTCTGTTTGAATTCAGTTACTTAATAATTGCTGAAGGGTTCTAGAAGACTAGATAGTACCCCAAAGTCACTGAAGTTATTTAAATAACTTTAATAATAGTTCCATCAAACCATGTTTTACTTATATACTAAGACCATGCTTTGAAGATGGATTAAAACAATGACTTTTAAATTAGTCTAAATGTGGCATTTACATAGAGAATATTCAATTTACCTCCAAATGTATAAAAGACTAGTGAAATATAGCCATAAATGACTTTTCATGGTTGCTTTATTGTGATAGTTTCTTTAAACCCCTTCTCAACAGATTCATATGTTAAGGTTGCATAGAGAGTTATTACAAGGTGCTATTATTATTTAAAGCAGCCCCCAGTAATGGACTATAGGAAAGCCTTACGCCAATAAAATTCTCTCTTCATACAGCAAAAGCAAAAAATAATAGATCTTCCTGAATTGTTAAAATTCAGTTGACTCCATATATGAGAACCAGTTTTGCAAATTGTGGAACATAGAAGAAAATAACTGGGAGAGTAATAGCAAATTCATTGCCACTCCAGGTAAAGGGGAATATCTACAAGCTAGGAAGCAGAAGTGAACATCACTTCCTGAACCCTGCTCTAATACTCTTCATGTCCCATGTGCTCATCCAGAAGGAAATAAAGACATTGGACAAAAAATATAAATGGCACGCCACTGTTAGGAGAGCAAGGTACCACTTTTATAAAATATATATATATAGTTTGTAGCCAAAGGTGACTCTTTTCTCTCAAATTCAAGGGAATATATTTCAGAATTCAAGAGGAAAAAATCATTGATTCATTCAACTAATATGATTTTTTTTTTTAAAGATTTTATTTATTTATTTGACAGAGACAGACACAGCGAGAGAGGGAACACAAGCAGGGGGAGTGGGAGAAGGAGAAGCAGGCTTCCCTCTGAGCAGGGAGCCTGATGTGGGGCTCGATCCCAGGACCCTGGGATCATGACCTGAGCCGAAGGCAGACGCTTAACGACTGAGCCACCCAGGCGCCCCTCAACTAATATGATCTTAATAGCTAAAATTTTCTGTGTGTTTATTATATTCTGAGCAGCGTATTAAGGGTCTTCCACATTATCACTTCAAGGGAGTCGCTACGCATGAATTAAGAGCACGGAATGCAGAACTGACCACTGGATTCTAGTCCCAGTTCCTCCATTCACTAGCAGTATGGCCTTGAGCAAGTAAATGAACTTGTACATGCCTCAGGTTCTTTAGCTATAAAACAGAATTAATGACAAATTCTACTTGATATGTAGGTTAAGTATATTAAATGGGAATAATGCTTGCAACCTTCTCTCTTCAATAATCCCTTTGAGGAGAGAGATATGTTTATATCTTACTATTTTAATGATTCCTAGCATCATCATGTTCTCAATAAAGTTCTCAAGAAAAATTTATTGAGTCATGCAGAACTTGTGATCACCTGCATTTGAAATGGAGAGCTTGATCAATTACAGGCTCCTAGGATCTACCCAGGCATACTAAGTATTTGGGGCTGTACTTGAGAGACCGAATCTCCAGTGAACATTTCAGCTCTCTGAGGTGCACCAAAGGCTGAGATATACTGATATAGTGATCTGAGTCTTGGTCTCATTCTATAAAATGCCAATGATTATAATAGTGTCTATTTATAGAGTTGTTATAAGAATTAAATGGAATATAGCATATATATATTGTTAACACATTAAACACTTATACAACTAGCTATTATTTTATTCATTTGACTGGAACGTTTTCAAGAGTACTAAAAGATAAGGGTAGAAAAGAGGGCTAAGGCCAGGTTGTAAAAGTTTTAAAGTCAGGTACAAAAAAAAAAAAAATCTAAAGTAAGTGTCTTAACATGGAAGGCAATATCATCATGTCTTGCCAGCAAATATATTAACACAGATAAAAGTTGGCCTGCTTAAAAATTCAAGTGAAGCTTCAGATTTTTTTAAACTCTAGAAATAGTGGGCTAGAGAATAAATCAAATAATTACAAAGTACTTAGAGTGTAGCAATAAAATCACCCACTCAGAATTATTTGTATATAATTATAGGTTCATAATTATAAGACCCTTAAAAAAAGAGATGCTTGCTTTAGAGGTTATATATTCATCTCCTTAAAAGCTAACTGCATCAAATGCTAGGAATTTTAATACATATTGCATTAACATTACAAGTTCTTTGTTATAAAATGTACTGTAAACTCACTTCACCTTGCATTTCATGTGTCCTTTCTTTTGCTTCCTTTCTTCCCCACCTGTATATCTCAACATAACACTTCCCTTCCTCACTTCCTATTGCATGGGGCCCACTTGAAGTTTCAAGGAGGATGAATAACTATTTAAATAACAGCCCTTTTTGGGCACCTGGGTGACTCAGTAGTTAAGCGTCTGCCTTCGGCTCAGATCATGATCCCAGGGTCCTGGGATCAAGTCCCGCATCGGGCTGTCTGCTCTGCATGAAGCCTGCTTCTCCCTCTCCCACTCCCCCTGCTTGTGTTCCCTCTCTTGCTGTGTCTCTCTCTGTCAAATAAGTAAAAGAAAGAAATAAAAAATCTTTAAATAACAACCCTTTTCAACAAATACATCACCAAAAAAATAAAATCCTGTGTGTGTGTGCGTATTGCAATCAGGTAAAATTTTACTGTTCATTTATTTAAAGTTGACCTGGATTTTCTGTAATTGCCTTGCGCTACCTACCTATAGAATCTACTCCTATCTTTACCCAACCTTTGATACATGCTCAGATGTAAACTGTAACAATCGCACTGGCTACAGAAGGTGACCCAGATGATACAACACTGTGCATTAATGCCAAGTTGTCTTGTTCAATGGCCGCTGCTCTATGCTTTGCCTTATTGATATTCAGATTCAACAGACACAAATCACATAGCCCCTTTGACAAGCACACACTCTGCCTGTCTTCATTTTAAATGTATTCAGTAGCTACTGTCCTTCATAAACACAGCTGAGTCCATTCAGTCTCCTCTGATTTTCCACACTGTAATACATCTGACAAGATACACTAGAAACATTACTTCTGTTTTTATTTGGGGAATTTTGTGGAATATAGTATCTTCATTTATAAAACAGAAGCAAACACAATAGAAAAGAAGCCCATTTCTCTCTGGTGCTTTGAACCATTATCCTTTGGGGAAAATTGAGATTATCCGCTTGATTATGAGAGCAAAGGTGGCAATACAAAGTTCTTTAAAAGTGAAGATAAATACGTAGTATTGGGAATAAAATGCAATATAGCTTATGATGAACTTCCTTTTAAAGGATATCAATTATCAAGTGCCAGATCTATTTTGTAAAAGTGTAAACACAATAAAATACCTTCTTTTCTATGTGGCCGTTTCGACCCCCTGCTCACTGCCACTGTAAGGGTTAAAAAAGAACATTTTCTATGTCTAGTTATTGGAAATCATAGAATCAATATTATTCACACTGGCTGGTACCACTGACTTAACATAGGACACTTGCTTACATCAAATTCTTTGTACATCTTTTTTAAGTGTTGTGTTCTATAGAACATGCAACATTATCAGCTATTTGCTAGAAATATTTAAGTCAGGAAAGGTGCCAAAAGTTCAATAAATGGAAAAAGCTTACTTTTTATGTAGGTGAGCAGTGAGAAACTGAGGTAGAAGATGAGAAAGTAGTTAATTTTCATAAGCGCCATGGTCTTATTCAGAGGACATACTCTGATGTGTTGCTGGTGGTTCTGGTCCAAGTCCGCTCGTGACCCCTAACTGACTCAGAAATGAGCGGATGCCCCAGAGTCTCCGGATGCCATCCCTGCCTCTGCGCCTCTTACAGCTGCTTCACTGGAAAACACAGGGACTTAGATTCAAAAAGCTTCTAAGCATCTTACACGGGAGAATGGAGTGATTTTTCAAACCTGGTGCAGATTTTTTTCAGGCTGGACTGGATTCATCCCCCTCTTGGGTCTTTTCTAATAGTTTTCTTCCATTGTTATTGTTTGTGAAGATTGCTTTATACCATTCTAAAACATAGTTTGATAGATATACAGATGATAGTTGCTAGATGTAAAAATCATTTTTCTTCTCATGTTTTTTTTTAAATAATGATATCATACTATGTGTGTTATCATGCAGCTTGCTTTTCTCACTCAACAATGTTTCTCAGATATTTTGACACATTAAAAAATCTATCTAGCTCACACTTTTTTTTTTAATTTTTTAATTAACATATAATGTACTATTTGTTTCAGGGGTACAGGTCTGTGATTCATCAGTCTTACATAGTTCACAGTGGTCACCATAGCCCATACCCTCCCCAATGTCCATCACCCAGCCACCCCAACCCTCCCACCCCCCTCCACTCCAGCAACCTTCAGTTTGTTTCCTGAGATTAAGAGTCTCTTATGGTTTGTCTCCCTCTCTGGTTTCATCTTGTTTCATTTTTTCCTCCCTTCCCCTATGATCCTCTGTCTTGTTTCTCAAATTCCTCATATCAGTGAGATCATATGATACTTCTCTTTCTCTGATTGACTTATTTTGCTTAGCATAATATCCTCTAGTTCCATCCACGTCATTGCAAATGGCAAGATTTCATTCTTTTTTTTTTTTTTTTGATAGCTCACACTTCTTAATGCCACGTGGCATCCTATAGTATGGATGTACCATACCATAGTTTATTTGTTTTAACATATGTTATACCATAGCGTATTTATCCTTTTTCTGGGCATCAATGTTGTTTCCAACTTTCTTTATGCAAATAATAATTCAATAAGAGTTATTTTACACACTTGTTTGTACAAATGCAGAAGAGTTTTTTAAAAGAGTTTCTCTAGGGATGCCTGGGTGGCTCAGTTGATTAAGCATCTGCCTTCGGCTCAGATCATGATCCTGGGGTCCCATCCACGTCTCACTGTCTTGAAAGCACTCGCTCTCTAATAAATAAATAAAATCTTTTTTTTAAAGATTTTATTTATTTATTCGACAGAGAGAGAGAGACAGCGAAAGAGGGAACACAAGCAGGGGGAGTGGGAGAGGGAGAAGCAGGTTTCCTGCTGAGCGGGGAGCCTGATGCGGGGCTGGATCCCAGGACTCGGATCATGACCTGAGCCGAAGGCAGACACTTAACAACTGAGCCACCCAGGCGCCCCTAAATAAATAAAATCTTTTAAACAAGAATTTCTCTATGGCAAATGCCAAAAAAGCAGAAATTTGGGGTTTTACATTGTGTTCATTTTTTAGTTTAATAGATACTTCACAAAATTTCAACTCTTCTCAGCTATGTGTGAAGGAAACTATTTCTCTATACTTTCCTCAACAGTCAGTAATATCAAAGGGTAAAAGGTATATCTAAATTTCAGTGGAGAGGGGAATGAATATATGAAACAAGATTGGCCATTTGTTGATAATTTTTGAAGCTAGCTATTGGGCATGCAGAGGTTCATCATACTATTTATTCTGCTTTTGTATGGATTTTTAAAATTAATAATAAAACTTAAGATTTTTAATTTGCATATTTTTCATATTTAGAAAGATTGAGCATCTTTTTGACATTTGTATTTTCTCTTCAGTGATTTGCAACTCATATCCTGTTTACTTTTCTGTTAGCTCTTTTTCTCATTTTACTTACATAGTCATAACATTTCTTTATAAATGTTAGATCTTGATTCTTAGTCAGATGTAAGTATGGAAAATATTTGCTCCCAATAGTTTATTGTCCTTTAAATTTCCTGTTTCAGTTTTTCTTTATAAAGTTTTAAGTTTTTATTTAAAAATTTACTATCTTACACACATTTACTTATTTTATGACCTTTGCTTTTTGTCTTATTGAAGAAAGACTCTACAGAAGAGTCATTATATAACTTAATTTGGGGATAATTTCGTGTATTTTCGATGTTGAATCTTCCCATATCTGAATAGTATACATATTGAGTCACTTATATGTCAGACACTTTCTAAGGTCTTTGTATGCATTCTCTCATTTAATCACCATAACACTATGAGGTAGGTTCTAATTTTTTCCATTATGAAGATGATAAAAACACACACATTCAGTAATTTGTCTCAGGTGTCACAGACTGGAGGGTGTCACTTTGGAAGGGAAGAGACTAAAGTAAGAAGGGGGAAAAGACAATAGCCACATTCCAGAGAACACCAGTACTCCAGTATTTAATCAGAGGATAATAAGTCAGAGGTTGAAGAGGAAGAATGAGGAGAATGTGGTATCATGGAAGCAAAGAAAGGAAAAAGGATCAGGAAGGAGAGTTATAGACAATGAAAATGTTACAGGAAAGTTAAGTTTGATAAGGACTAAAAATTGTCAGTCAGATTTAGCAGTAAGGAGATTTGTGAGAAGAATATCAATGGAGTGTTAGGATGGAATTCAAACTTCAGTCACTTTTATGAATGATTTGAAGGTTAGAATGTAGAAACAGTGAATGCAAACTACACTTCCCCAAAAATTAGTTGTGAAGAAAACATAGGGTAGGAGAGGCAATGTTAAAAGGAGATGTATGGCAGAAGTTTTTCTTTTTAACACTGAAATACATGAGAAATACAGAAGGAACCAGTAAAGTTAAAGGTAGGGAAAAGATAAGGGATACTTAATGGAGCAAGCATCCTGAGGTGATGGGGAAAATGGGATTCCAATGAGAGTAAGCCTCAAACAGAAGAAATAGGATATTAAGTACTTCAGTAGTAAGAATTGAAGAATCACTGAACATGTCACCTACCAGGTACAATAACAGCAGGAAGGGGAGGGTCCCACTGAATCGCAGTCTCAGTCATTCATAATGCTGCTAATAAACACACTGGCATGATCTTGCAGCAGCAAAAGGACTGCCAATGTGGAAGCATAGCTGGCAAACCAGGGGATTCCTCCAGAGATAGGAGTTTTCAGAATGGAAGAGTAAGTAAGTGATGGAGGGACTCATAAGTGGTTGCGAGAAACAATGGGTACTGAGCTGTGTAATGAGGAAAGTGATTAACGGACAAAAAAGAAACAAGGTCCCATTGGATTGATGGTCTTGATCTGATAGAGGAACAGATGATGTGGGACTGAGGTTGAATTCCAGCAGTGGGATACTGAAGTCTGTAAATACAAAAGAGATTGCTGATCAGACCTGATCTCGGTTATATTGGAAACAATTGGTGGAAATTACAAGAAAGTAGATTTGGGGTTAGCCTAAGGAAATGATGGGTAAATAAAGTTTACCCTGATATGCAGGTATTTAAGAAGCTTATGACCATTTGGGAGGGGAACGAAGTAGAGCTTTCTCCTCAAGGACTTCTAATATGCCTCCCAAATCTTTTTAATTTCATATTCTGTGACCTAGGAAGAAGTAGAATAGAGAAAGTGAGAAAAGTAGTTTTCTCTTGCTTAGAGAATGTAAAAAAATATATATTAAAAATTTCCTCAAAAGAGGTAGAATCTCTTTTCAGGTAGCTTTATACTACTGGAGCCCTTTTGCTTCTAGATTTGATTTGTAAATCCTTAACAAAATATAAAAATTCTTAAATTTTGAAATCAGTGGGTATTTCCTGGCACATACATTTCTGCTTTATATGAATTCCCTTTTCCTGGATCTGGTAAGATCTTGTCATTTGAAAATAAGGTTGAATATTGTCTCAACTAACATAAATTTAAATGGTCAATATTTCTTCCAGATGGTTGATATCTATACCAAATTGCCTAGGACAATTTTAGATGTAATGTCTAATTCTCTGAATAATTTTAATGTCATAAATTGTAAAAAGACAAAGAGCTTAATGATAATCTTATTTTTTTTAAGATTTTATTTATTCATTTGTGACAGAGAGACACAGAGAGAGAGAGCATGAGCAGGGGAAGAGGCAGAGGGAGAGGGAGAAGCAGGCTCCCCACCGAGCCAGAAGCCAGACCTGGGGCTTGACCCAAGGACCCTGGGATCATGACCTGAGCCTAAGGCAGACCCTTAACCATCTGAGCCACCCAGGCGCCCTTGCTTAATGATAATCTTAAAACTGAGTTTTGATAAAATACCTACAAGAGATATTTGTACTCACTTCATTTTAACCGTATGGTTATGATTCTATTTTGGGTTCCCATAATCTAATATTTCCATTTTTCATTCTTTTTGTTTATGCAACTGATCTCTGTTATAATTAGGTTGATGAAGATCTCAGTAATCTTCTTCCCAAATATCAATTATTTTTCTATGTAAGGGTTATATGTAAACATTATCCAAAAATACGTTTTGTATCAAGAGTTTAAAATCTATGTATTCAAAATGGGAGAGCTACTTTTTAATCCAGAGAAGTCTTTTAACCTTAATTCTTTTCCATTCATCTTACTGTTTTCTGATTATATACTACCAATGTTTATAATGGCATTTTCCCATAGTATTGACTTAAAGAGTTTTTCATTGGTTTCTGAACTTTGTTTTAGATTTGAAAAAATTGTAGACTATAAAAACAAAAAAGAAAGCTAGGTTTCATGAATGGATTTTAAGTTCTTGTTCAAGTTCATCTTCAACTAAATAAAATTAGCATTAACTTGATATGAACATTATCTATAGTCTATCTATAGTCCATAAGAGTAGGTATGTTTCTTACAAGTATAAGAGAAACAATATAAAGGAAAACAAGACATTCTATTAAATACTAAACCGGGAGTACCTAGTACCAGTGCTAGGGCTTTCTCTTTTACAATATCATAGCCCTACAAGGAGTAAGGGGCTCCACCCTCTGTTTTGGGGAAACCGTCCAAGAAACCCGGTCTTTTAACAACAAGGAGTTGAGGACATATGGGACAATTAGGACAAGTGTAGACCAGAGCAACTGGGAATGAAAGGGAATTTTCTGTTGTATGATCCACAGGCCATAGGAAGTTGTCAGAGAAAAGTCTTCTACAATAACCAGGAGAACAACTGGCCACTTCTTTCATACACACGATAATATATGCTCACAAGAATGGATAAGAATAATTTCAGGCTTTGGTTCAACATCCCCATGTCTCTTTGGTGATTAACCATATTCTTCCCAAGCTGACTCATCTATTTCTAATCTACCCCCACCTCTCCCACTCTCAACCAGGTCCAACTTACTCTCTTGTCTCCTGTCACTGACTTCTCCAGAGTCAAGCTCTATTACCACCTCTATTCCTCCAGATCAGTTGACCCTCATCTAATAATCCCTTAGGGTGGATCCTAAGTTTCCTATTTTACAGAGCCCAACATACTACAAATACAAATATATATATATATATATATCAATCAAGGAAAAGATCAAAAAGCACAAATAACAAAATTATAAATGATAGGAGAGATACAATGATTAGAAAGAAGAATGTTGTTAAATTTTAAGAGATTACTTTTTATAATCCTATGCAAATAAATATGGAAATCTAGATTCAGTGCATAATTTTGTAGAAAAATACTAATTACCAAATCTGAACCCACTAGAATAAAATAATGCTTTTTTGTGTGTGACTGATGAAGGAAGGGACAATTAAGGAAAGTACCACTTTATATTTTCTCCCATCCTTTTTTCTTTCTCATTTACCTCTTTCCTTATTCCTTCTGCTCTGGAATTAAACCTACAATAAAACATTAGCACTTAATGGGGCACCTGGGTGGCTCAGTCATTAAGCGTCTGCCTTTGGCTCAGATCATGATCCCAGGGTCCTGGGAATGAGCCCTGTATCAGGCTCCCTGCTTGGCGGGAGGCCTGTTTCTTCCCTCCCACTCCCCCTGCTTGTGTTCCCTCTCTTGCTGTGTCTCTCTCTGTCAAATAAATAAATAAAATCTTAAAAAAAAAAAAATTAGCCCTTAAGCCTTGCATCATTGTAGGAAATCCAAGCAAAGACACACAAACATGTAGCATGTTAAAAAGACACTGTTTTGAAATGTAAGCTTTATTATTATTCATGTATGGTGAGGCCAATAGATTAGTAGATGATTGCCACTGAAAAGATAGTTTGTTATTCACAGTGTCCAAGAGCAGGAGAAACACCAAGCTATGCAGGGACAGACAGGGAAGCACCATGGTCAGTTAAGACACAGAGGGAGAGGGAGGAAAATGTGGGCAATTATTGTGATTTCTGCAGGAAGGAACAGGTGAGACAGTGTAAGCAGGTTTAATTTGAATAATTTTAGCGGGCTCTGGGGTATAGAGGCTGTCTCTAGTTGTCTGATAACTGACCCAGGGGCGATTTGGGCAAAAGAATGGTGGTCTGGAGTATGAGAGTCTGATAAAGCAAGTGGGGGTGTGTGTGGTCTGAATTAATTAGTTTACATATGAAAGACATGCTTGCAGGGGAGTCTTAACGTCTCTAGGAATTGGCTATTCCTGGGCAGAACAGTCCCTCAGTCTCTCCAAGGTCAGAAAAATCCTAGATGTCAAAGCATTGGAAATAGAGAAAATAAAAAGGTGTGATTAACTCAGGTGCTCAGTAACATCCAAAATAGTGGATAAAGTTGAAATTTCAAAAATTTTTGTAGAATGTTTGTAAAAAATACATTTTCTCTAGAATATATAACTATATACTTAAATAATATAGTTGACAGATGATGGATATATGGTAGATAGGTGATAGACAGATACATAAATGGTAGATAACAATTCAACTTCTTTACTTTAAAAAGACCAATATCAACTTCAAGAATGCACTACATCAATACCTTAGTTATCATGACACATTAAATATGGAAGACAAATTGTTCATGTAATAGTTTAGAAAAGTAAATGCCTCTAATTCATTCTAGTTGCAATCTCCTTTTTAGTTCATAATGAAGTCATTGTTTTAGTTGACTAGATCTAGACTTGATTTATACAGAACAGTCTCCTTGTTACTAGCCTGATCCTTTTCATTAATCCAACAGATTTTCTTAAAAAAAAAAAATGAACATTGACTACCTGGCTCACACGGTCGTAGGTGCTGGAAATATAGCAGCAAATGAAACAGACAAAATTACTGCTCTCATAGAAGTAGGAAAAAGATAATAAAAATAAATATGAAATGTATTTCAGGTGGTAAACCCTATAGAAAGAAATTAACTGGAATATGAGGAACAGCATGTGCTAGGCAGGTGGAGGATTACTATTTTATATAGAGTAGTCAGGGAAGACCTGCCAATAGATGAGATATGAGCAGAAACCTGAAGGAAGTAGAGAAATAAGCCATGTGGGTTACTTTGGGAAGTAACCCTATTCCTAACCCTAACCCTTTATGAGGAGACTTCCAGGTAAGGATATCATCAAGGCATCTGAGGTGGGAGCATGCTTGATGGGTTTGAGGAACAGCAAGGAGTCCACTTGCTTGCAGACTGAGTAAGGAGAAGACTGGTTGAAGATGTCAGGAAGGCAAGAAGGGACTGGTTCTTGGCAGGCCCTTTAAGCCATTGTAAATCTGCCTTGAGTATAATCATTGAGAGAATATTCTAAGGGCAACCAGACTAATTCCAGTTCCCAGTGTCTACTGCTTTGACAAAAATGTCAGCATCTCTATAAGGCTTAGCCTTATAGAGTTGGAAGTTCTCTTGTGACTATAGCTGAGCAAGCTAGAATAAAGCAACTGATGGACAGGAAAGAGAGTCTGTTTCTCCAAAACAGGTACGTGTGACAGTCATCGAGATACATTCAGTTGTGGGCTCCTCCTTTCAATTCTTAATGCTCGTTTTTAGCCAGGATGTGAACCATTGAAAGGTATTGACTCAATAAATATTTTCCCTGGCTATATTCATATCTGAGAAAGAGTTCTTAGATTATAAGTAACAGATTACCTTAAGAAACAAAGAATTTATTGGCAGAGTATTTAATGCCTCATAGAATTAATATGAACTCAGGAGAACAGGTTTGAATAGAATGGAACCATGGTAGTGCAGAATCAAGACAATAAAAATCACATAATTTTATCAGGGTTAATATCACTCAAATGAATTTCATTTTCCCATCTGTCAAAGTCCAGAGAGAGAGAATCAGAGTAGCATACCTAAGGTAGGACAGTGCATGTTGATTTGCACGTAATACTGCCAAACTGCAGCAAATGGCAAAGAGCTAAGTCCTACAAAGTTTGGGAAGCTTGAGAATCCTTAAGAGGCTTTTAAATTTAAACAACAACAAAATCCAATGAATAAATCATTGTACATTATGACATGTAAAAAAAATTAGTCCCCGTTGAAGAAAAGTCTCACTGCAAATGTATTGGATATTTTTTAAATGTCCTCATTTGTGTTACTGAATTCTGTGGAAGTTTAATTGAGATATTTGTTAGAATTACAGGGAGAGCACAAATATTATGAATGTAAAAAGTCACATAATAAGATAAAGCAATTATTTGATTAATTTATTGGCATATATGAACTTACTTCTTTCAAACCCTGTAACTGCCTTGAGAAATTACTGTATTTCATTTAAAGATATATAAAGACACCTTTTTAAAAGCTGATTTACTGAGTTCAGGAGGCAGTCCTGGTTCTAGTTAATCTATGTCAGAAATCTACTCAGAAATTCAAACAGCTGAGGCCTTTTTTCTCTCTCCGTTCATTCAGTTATCACCACTACAGAAAAGTAGAAATAGCAACAGAACCTGGGATTTAGGTAGGAGAGACAATATGAAAAAAAAAAATCGGTTCACTTCATAAATCATTGTGACATTATTAAGAACATGAACAATTCTGAGTAGTTGTCATTAATGGTATAAATATTAATTTCTAAAATCCTTAGTGGACTAAAAACTTTAGCACCCTATAGTAATTTTTTCTTAGATCTTGATATGAATAATGATTAAACAGAGTTTGGTGTGCATTGCTCATGACAAAGGAGGGCAAAGGGACATAGAGGGATTCATGTGCTGACCCTGGTCTTTGAGGAGCCTGAGTTGCCATCCAAGGTGAATAATCACAAGGTGCTTGGGCCTGTAGAATCGCCAGGAAGCTTTTTATCAAATGCATGTGTTGTGGCTTTCTTCCCTAGAATGATGCTTATATCTATAAATAAATTTATCTAGCCTTTCTGTGGAGCAGAAGAGGGGATGTATGAATTGGAAGCTGAAGAGAGTAGAAAGGAGGCTCGGAGTTTGGATCAATAGCCGCCTGAAGCTTTTTCATCATTAGCAGCCCTAGGACATTTGGGATGAGCTCTGAGAATATTTCTGTGCCCAAGTACTTATTACTGAAAAAAAAAAAAAAAAAAAAAAACCCAAACCTCAGATTTAGAATTTTCATCTCACCGGGCCTCCCTATAAGTGGTAGTAGAAGCTATCAGCACAAAGAGCTGTTATTTCTTTAAAGCCTAGATTGTTTTAGCAACTGAAAGCATAGCCTTAAAAATTCAAACCCACTAAGAAAAAAAAATTCAAAACAAATTTTAGAGTGGATTTTAATTTGCCAAGTGATTCTTTGCTTTGCAAAATGACAAACCCATACACCTTCCAAAATGTTCTGCATATCTTTTTGTTTCTTCATTATAAAACACATTTTGTGTGAAGTATGGCAGACATGGACATTCAAATCTAATGCTTTTGTAGTAGCATTCAAAGTCATTCATCAAGTTGCAAATATATACCAGGTTATGAGAAAATAAAAATAAAGTCTCTTATATTAAGAGCTCATACTAAAATTGTTGTAGATAATCATGAATACAGTGCATTATAACATCATGAGATAAATGTTTTAAAATACATTCAAAGTGCTATGAAAGCATGAATGCAACAGTAATTCTGCCTGAATATTTAGAAACAACTTCATGGAAGAGATCCCATTTTATTTATTTATTTTTATTTTTTATTTTTGAGATGCTATTTTAAATAGACTTTTAAAGAATAAGTAAAAATATGCCAAGTAGCAAAGTGTGATAAAGGTATTCAAGGCCCAGGAGAGAGTAGAATATATTGACATATTTGTGGAATTGGCAAATAACTGGGATTGGCTTGACCAAGGGATGCTAAGAGAAAATATTGAAAGATAGTCTAAAAGAAGTAAACTAACAGCAGATTCTGTGACCTGGAATGACATGCCAAGGAGTTTGAATAATCAGCGAAGTATCATAGGAAGGAAATGATAAAATCAGATTAGTAGTTTAAACTTAAGAATGATAATTCCAGCTGGCACGATGAATAAAGTGGGATCCTCTGGATAATAGGGATTGTGGTCATCTAGGGCAGGAGGAGGGCGAATGCAAACTATGGTTTGCAGACCAACTCTAAACAGTCGCCTATTTTTATGTAACATGCAAGCTAAGAAGGGGTTTCTACATTTTTAAATAGTTGAAAAAAACTGAATAGAATAATGTTTCATGACGTGTAAAATGCAAAAGTTATATGAAATTCAAATATCTGTGTCCATAAGTAAAATTTTATTAGAGCACAGCCATGTTCATTTGCATTCATAAAGTCTGTGTCTGTATTCACACTACAATGACAGAATTGAATATCTGTGACAGAGACCATGTAGTCCACAAAGTCTAAAATATTTATTACCCAGCCCTTTACCAGAAAAGTTTGCTGACTGGTAATCTAGGATATAAACAAGCTGGATGGCTGGGTCCAATATGAGTTACATTCAGAAAGATTCTACCACCATTAGTAAAGTATCAGCATCACCTAAAAATATTAATTTCTCTAAATATTAACCCAGTTCAAGTCTGGTAACTGATAAAAATCCTAAATAGAAAAAAATATTACTACAGTAGAATATTGAGTAAACTGGTAATAAGCAGATAATCTAACTCTCCTTTTTCTCTCTAACACCACACCACTAACTGGAATGATTTTTTAGAAAACAACATTAAAATATTGGAAAATCCCATATTGCACTGAAAGCTTGGGGAGGAAGCTAGCTCTATGGGACAAATTTCGAGGCATTTTTGACAGAATATTTTGAAAATGAGACTGAAAGAAGCCAGAGAGAGTCATCATACAACTGCTTTGGGAAAAAGTAATATTAATTGGTGGGAAGTAAGTAGAAGAGATATTTCGAGGAATAGTGATTAAAAGCACAAGCTTTGATGTCAGCTCTATCTTCACAATATAAGTCTATCTCTGTAACTTCACTCATTAAATGTGTATTTAATGAGTACCAACTATATGCTAGGCAATTACATGATATTTTACGAGCTTAACATCTCTGAACCTGTTTAAACCAGTACCTTATACTGTGTAAAAATCAAATCACCACCACAACCACTCTGCAAAAAGAACAACAGATAGTTCTCTGTCAGACAGTGCTTGCTGTGTGCTTAGCATTTTTCTAAGCACTTTGTATACAGTGGTCCCCCCCTTATCTTCAGGGGATACCTGAAACCACAGAGAGTACCTAACTCTATATATACGATGTTCTTTCCCATACATACATACCTATACTAAAGTTTAATTTATAAATGAGGCACAGTAAGAGATTAACAGCAATGATAATAAGTAGAATTATTATAACAATACACTGTAATAAAAGTTATGCAAATGTGGTCTCTCTCTCTCTTAAAATATCTTACTGTCCCGTACTTGGTGATGTGATGAAGCAAGATGATCAAATGCCTTCATGATGAGATGAAGTGGGGGGAATGACATAGCACTGTGCCATCCTGTTGGGCTACTGTTGACCTTCTGATGGTTTATCAGAAAGAGGATCATTTTCTTTCAGGCTGTGGCTGACCCCAGGGAAAGCGAAACCATAGATTAAGGGAGGACTACTGTAAGTATTCCTTTTAATCCTCATGACACCATTTCATAGATGAAGAAATCAAAGTTCAGAGAAGTTAAGGAAACTGCACAAGTGTCCACAGCTTGTGACCGCAGAGCTGTGACTGGGAATCAGTCTGTGTGTAGTCCTGCTCTTAACTACTGCCCTCTTCTATTGCTCCAAATAAAATAAAATATGCAGAGCAGCATGAAGTCTATGCTTTGTTGTTCAGTAAATGGTGGCTATAACTATATTTTGTGGATATCATTTTAATGTCATTTTAATGTGGATATCATTTTAATGTTCAATATATATAATATATATATATTACATTATTACATATATTACATATAATAATATATATTACATTGCTGAACTGGTATAATTTACATCAAGCAACCCTTCAAAGTAAAATCTGAAAGGGGACATTAACAGAATGTAGGTAGACAGTAAGGGAGTCTGGAAAGAATCTAACCGTGGAGTTTTTTGGAAAATACTAGTCTCCATATTCAAAAATGAATAAAGAGGAAAAAGGAGCTTTGTACTGTCTTAGAAATTAAAGAAAACATTTACTTTATTAAACAAGAACTAAGTGGGGCGCCTGGGTGGCTCAGTCGTTAAGCGTCTGCCTTCAGCTCGGGTCATGATCCCAGGGTCCTGGGATCGAGCCCCACATCGGGCTCCCTGCTCTGCGGGAAGCCTGCTTCTCCCTCTCCCACTCCCCCTGCTTGTGTTCCCTCTCTTGCTGTGTCTCTCTCTGTCAAATAAATAAAATCCTTTAAAAAAATAAAAAATAAACAAGAACTAAGCAATGAGAGAAATTGACTGAATAAAGGAGACAGCATAAGAAAATGCCACAGGAGAATTGAAAATAGTTTTCAAAATATTTTTCCCTGCTTAACACTATGCGTCAAGATAAACTTATAATGGAAGAATGATTTAAATGAAAAAGGTAAAACAATAAATAATGCATAACAATATAGATGCAATAACATCATTTTGGAATGGGGAAAACTTTCTACCACTAATACCAAAACAAGCACCATAAAGAAACATTTTGTATTTGAAACAATTGAAAAACAAATGGATAAGTGAGAAAAATAGTGGTAAGTCGCATAGGCTTCTTCCTACTACAGGGCCTTTGCACATGCTGTTCTCTCTGCCTGTAAATGCTCTGGTTTATCATCCTTCAGTGCTCAGTGTCATTACCAAGTGTTATTTCCTCAGGAAGTCTTTCATGGCCTACTATATTTGTTTCGTGGGCCTACCATAATAAAGTTCCACGATGGAGTAACTTAACAAGAGTAATGTATTGTTCTGGAGGCTACAATAACAGGATCAACGTGTTGACAGTGTTGGTTCCTTCTGAGGGCCATGAGAGGGGAATCTGTTCCATACCTCTCTCCTAACTTCTAGTGGTTTGCTGGCAAGTTTTGATGTTCCTTGGCTTCTGCCATGCCACCCCAATCTCTACCTTATTCTTTACATTGCTTTCTCCCTGTGTGCCTGTCTCTTTCCAAATCTCCCCTTTTTGTAACCATACCAATCATATTGGATTAGGGGCCTATCCTACTCCAGTATGTCCTCATCTTAACTAATTACATCTGCAATGATCCTATTTCCAAATAAGGTCAAGTTCTGAGGTATTGGAGGTTAGGACTTCAACATATGAATCTGGGGAAACATAATTCAACCCATAACACCAACATAAATCAAAGCCCCTTTTTATATTCATTCTTTAAATACCAGGAAAAATATTCCTTCCCTTTGTACCATGAATGAGAGATGTACTTTTACATTTGTTTGTATTATTGTCTTATTAATATCAGTCTTCTCCATAAAACTATAAGCACAATCAAAGTTGAAATTACTTCAGTGACAAATGGAACAACATTGATTTGTTCACTCAAGAAATAGTTTCTCTGTGCAAAGTCCTGGATTGGGCGTCAAGTATACAGTAGTATATGAGGCAGACACTGTCCTTACCCTCATTGACCGTGCACTTTAATAGAGAAATAGATGATAGATAGATAGATAGATAGATAGATAGATAGATAGATAGATAGATAGATGATAGATAGATAGATGAGAGAGATGCACTGCTGAACAGTCAATGCTAGCAAGTCCATTTTACTTTTGACCCCAATTTTTCCTTTTCCCCTGAAAAAGTTCCATTCCTGGCTCCTCCAGCCATCCTTCAGTGCAGTCTTAGTCTCTAATTAACAGTAAGCAATGAAAGCTAAGTTTATCTGTACATTGGAAGTTCTCTCTCTCTTCGCCCCCACCTCCACTACGCAGTGAGATCCAGAGCTAGTTTACAGCTACTACATTCAATCTCTGGTGTAGGAAATGATGCTGAAACATGGAGCTCCAGCCTCCCGTATACACTCAGGTGCACAAGTGGTGGTTTTGCTTAGTTTTAAAAGTGTGAGCTCTGGGGCCAGACCACTCTGCTTTTAACACTAGCTCTGTCTTTTTGTATAGCCTAGGGAAAGTTACTAAATCTATGTCTCCTCGTCTTTAAATGGTAATAGTACTCATTTGTGATGATTATAAAAATTAAATATTAATTATGTAAACTGCTTACTATACTAATATGCCACATAATAAGGAATCTTAAAACATTAGTAATATTACGGCCAAACTTCCTGGCTGCTCTTGCACCAGATTCCTAATTTTCTTGCATTTTCCTTTTGGGATTGCCTTTTTTACTGTGGTTGTTAAGAGCACAGAAACTCTACCTGAAAACCCTTGCCCCAAAGCCGTGGAAACCCAGCACACTAGAACTGTACCAAGCGGAGAAAAACCAGAGATAGATATTTGTTCCTCTAGAGAGATGGAAATGCAAGGTGCTTGTAGATATTGATGACATCTTAGCTGTAAATATTCCCAGGGCCACCCAAATTCAGAACAGTGTATACACAGGGGAAAGATCTCATAGCTTGTTGCCTAGGATCAAAATATACCAACTACTTTTACTAACTTTCACTTTGGAAAGAACACCTGGGTGGCTGACGGACAAGAGTGAGTGGGATATTATTCATAACATGCCTTTTTATACTTCCCATTTTAAAATTTATAACTGTATCACTTCTTTAAAAATTAAGAAAATTTTTTCTTAATTTTTCATGATTTATTCTGACAAATCTGTGGCATTTAATTATATTTTGTTTAGAAAATAACGTTTTGTTTTAATCCTGAACCAGAGTTTAATTGTTGTGAAGCCATTTCAGTCGGTAGTAAGATCCAAATTAGAGTTAAAATCACCTACCTGTGGGTATCTCATAAATCGACAGACATGTAGTCAATGTTAACTATATCATAATTTAATTCTTAGCTAGTTTTTTCACCATTTGTTTTAACATCAATTTCAGAAAACTTCCAATGTAAGAAAATAATAATTTTATTAGTATATGAAATAGACTTTCTAAGGCTCAGCCCTAGCTTGACACCAGTAGGCTCATCTTTCACTCATCTCATGGATCTCTTTTTTCTCTCTTTTTTTTTAAAAAAGATTTATTTTTATTTATTTGAGAGAGAGAGAATGAGAGAGAGAGAACACCTCAGAGGGGATAGGGTCAGAGGACGAAGCAGACTCCCTGCCGAGCAGGAAGCCCGATGCGGGACTCGATCCAGGGACTCCAGGATCATGACCCGAGCCGAAGGCAGTCGCTTAACCAACTGAGCCACCCAGGTGCCCCTCTTTTTTCTCTTTTGGTGTCTTCCTGCACAGGCATGCCTCAGAGCTATTGTGGGTTTAATTTCAGACCATTGCAATAAAGTGAGTATCACGATAAAGTGAGTCAAAAGAATTTCTTGGTTTCTCAGTGCACATTAAAGTTACGTTTCCACAGTGCTGTAGCCTATCAAGTGCACAGTAGGAACATGTCTTTAAAAAACAATGTACATACTTTTATTTTAAAAATGCTTTATTGCTAAAAAATGCTAATCATCATCTGAGCTTTCAGCGAGTCATAATCTTTTTGCTGGTGGAGGGTCTTGCCTCAGTGTGGATGGCTGCTGACAGATCAGGGCGGTGGTGCTGAAGACTGGGGCAGCTGTGGTAACTTTTAAAATGAGACAACAATGCAGTTTGCCACATCAACTGACTCCCTTCATGAGTGATTTCTCTGGAGCATGCAATGCTGTTTGATGGCATCTTACCCACAGAAGAACTTCTTTCAAATTGGAGTCAATCCTCTCAAACCCTACTGCTGCTTTATCAACTATGTGTAGGTGATACTTAAAATGTTTTTTTGTCATTTCAACAATCTTCACAGCATCTTCAACAGGAGTAGATTCCATCTCAAGAAACTGCTTTCTTCATTCATCCATAAAAAGCAACTCCTTGTCTGTTTAAGTTTTATCATAAGGATGCACCAGTTCAGTCACATCTTTGGGCTCCACTTCCAATTCTAGTTCTCTTGCTATTTCCACCACATCTGTGGTTACTTCCTCCACTGAAGTCCTGAACCCCTCAAAGTCATCCATGAGGGTCAGAATCAACCCTTCCCAAACTCCTATTAATGTTGCCATTTGGACCTCCTCCCATGAATCACAAATGTTCTTAATAGCATCTAGAATAGTGAATCCTTTCCAGAAAATTTTCACTTTACTACTTTGCCCAGATCCATTAGAAGCATCACTATCTATAATAGCTATAGCCTTATGAAATGTATTTCTTAAATAATAAGACTTAAAAGTCAACATTACTCCTTGATCCATGTGCTGCAGAATGGATTTGCGTTAGCATGTGTGAAAACAACATTAATTTCATTGTACAGCTCCAGCACAGATTTGGGTGACCAAATACATTGTCAATGAGCAGTACTCTTTTTTTAAAATTTTATTTTATTATGTTATGTTAGTCAACATATATCATTAGTTTTTTTTAAGATTTTATTTTATTTTTTTTTAAGATTTTATTTATTTATTTGACAGAGAGAGATAGCGAGAGAGGGAACACAAGCAGGGGGAGTGGAGAGGGAGAAGCAGGCTTTCCGCAGAGCAGGGAGCCCGATGCGGAGCTCGATCCCAGGACACTGGGATCATGACCTGAGCCGAAGGCAGACGCTTAATGACTGAGCCACTCAGGCGCCCCACATCATTAGTTTTTGATGTAGTGTTCCATGATTCATTGTTTGCATATAACACCCAGTGCTCCATCCAATACGTGCCTTCCTTAATACCCATCACTGGGCTAACCCATCCCCCCGCACCCCTCTCCTCTAAAACCCTCAGTTTGTTTCTCAGAGTCCATAATCTCTCATGGTTTGTCTCCCCCTCCGATTTACCCCCCTTCATTTTTCCCTTCCTACTATCTTCTTCTTTTTTTTTTTTTAACATATAATGTATTATTTGTCTCAGAGGTACAGGTCTGTGATTCATCAGTCTTACACAATTAACAGCGCTCACCATAGCACATACCCTCCCCAATGTCCATCACCCAGCCACCCCATCCCTCCCACCCCCCTCCACTCCAGCAACCCTCAGTTTGTTTCCTGAGATTAAGAATTCCTCATATCAGTGAGATCATATAATACTTGTCTTTCTCTGATTGACTTATTTCGCTCAGCATAATACCCTCTAGTTCCATCCAGGTCGTTGCAAATGGCAAGATTTTGGGGGGTTTTGATGGCTGCATAATATTCCATTGTATATATATACACCACATCTTCTTTCTCCATTCATCTGTTGAGGGACATCTTGGCTCTTTCCATAGTTTGGCTGTTGTGGACATTGGAGCAGTACTCTTAAATTAAAAAGGAATTTTTTCTGAGCAGCAGGTCTCGACAGTGAGCTTAAAATATTCAGTAAACCATGTTGTAAACAGACATGCTGTCATTTAGGTTTTGTTTTTCCATTTATAGAGCACAGACAGAGTAGATGAAGTGTAACTGTTAAGGGCCCCAGGATGGTCAGAATGGTAAATGAGCACTGGCTTTTAGAGAAAGTCATCAGTGCATTACCCCTAACAGGAGAGTCAGCTTGTCCTTGGAAGCTTTGAAGCCAGGCATTGATTTCTCCTCTGGCCCTGAAAGTCCTAGATGGTGTCTTCTTCCAATATAAGACTGTTTCTTCTACACTGAAAATCTGCTGTTTAGGGTAGCCACCTTCAGTAAGTCTCTTAGCTGGAACTTCTAGGTAACTTGCTGCAGCTTCTCCATCAGCATTTGCTGCTTCACCTTGCACCTTTGTGTTATGGAGATGGCTTCTCTCCTTAAACCTCATGACCCAACCTCTGCTAGCTTTGAACTTTGCTTCTGCAGCTTCTTGACCTCTCTCAGCCATCACAGAATTGAAGTAGAGGTAGGGGTTGTTCTGAATTAGACTTGGCTGAAGAGAGTGTAGCTGCTCTGATCCTCTACCCAGACCACTAGAACGTTCTCCACAGCAGCAATAAGGCTCTTTCACTCTCTGTCATTTGTGTGTTCGCTGAAGCTGCACTTTTAATTGCCTTCAAAAACTTTTCCTTTGCATTTACAACGTAGTTAACTGTTTTCTGCAAAAGACCTAGCTTTCAGCCTATCTCAGCTTGTGACATGGCTTCCTCACTAAACTTAATTATTCCTAGCTTTTGATTTAAAGTGAGAGATGTGTGACGCTCCATTTCACTTGAACACTTAGAGGCCAGTGGAGGGTTATTAATTGGCCTCAATTCAATATTGTTGTGTCTCAGGGAATAGGGAGGCCTGAGGAGAGGGGGAGAAATGGGGTAATGGCCAGTACAGCAGTGAGAATACACATCATTTTAAATGGGATGTGATTTGTGGCACCCCAAAACAATTGTAACAGTAACATCAAAGATCACTAATCACAGATCACCATAACAGATATAATAATAATGAAAAAGTTTGAAATATTTGCAAGAATTACCAAAGTGTGACACAGAGTCATGAAGTGAACAAACGCTGTTGGAAAAATGATGCTAATAGACTTGTTCAACACAGGGTTGGCACAAACCTTCAGTTTGTTAAAAAAGAAATGCAGTATCTGTAAAGCACAATAAAGCAAAGTACAATAAAATGAGGTATGCCTGCATGTGAGGTATTTACTGTATTATTTGGAGTTGTTTACGGTAATCACCATTTACCTAACACTTACCCCAACCCTGTATGTTAGGTAATACTGTCTTATTTTATAGGTAAGGAAACAGGCCCAGGGGAGTCAGGTAATTAAAAAAATTCAAAGCACTGGAGCCTGGACACTTCCCACTCAGTTATATTTTGTTTTGTATAATTTCTAATTATTTCACTTGGTAATTTTATAGCAAATTAGGAATAAGCTCTTTATAGATGGAAATACTAACAGTGCTCAGTTTTGTCCTTCATAGCACCAAGCACAGCTGTGAGAACTTAATCATTATTCATAAAATGCTTTTACATAATAAGGACATATTTTGTTGAAAGTTGTGACATTTGGGAAAAGAGCCATTAAATATACACTTATAATTAAAATATCAAAATATACTTTCCGGCTTAAAATATGCAATTTTGATTGATATTAATGTAATTAATGTCTTTTTGGTGTCACAGTACTTTAAAAGGGAAATATTCATAAGAATATATAACATTTATAATTACTACAGGGTTAAATGCAGAGTATACTCCTATGCTTATGGATTTAATATTGACTAAAGCACCTACTCATGGTCAATTAGATTATTTAAGATACAGATTCATGTGATGGTTGTTTGTCCAGAGTTCCAAAGTTCAAACTGTTTTTCTTTCACGTGCAAACTTCCTCTGAGCACTTTGCATTTTACAGACCAAACAAACTGACTCAGATAAGATGCTGGCTACTCTCTAGGGAGTTCCTGAAAGCAATGGTGTGTGATACAGCTCTGCTTACTTTTGATGAATTCCTCCATGAAGAACATGTTTTCCCCGCCTTGCCTGTGGTTGATACCACCAGGGAGCAATTCCACTGTCACTGATGAATGCTAGCTAGGTCAGACCTTGTCAGTGCAAATGAAAGTCTTGTGATTAGTATTCTGTACCTTCTTACTAATGAACCTTCTAATCATGAAATCTGTCTGTACTTATAATGTTCTTCTAACTGCTAAGTGCCCTTGAAAGGTTAGATAAGTGGGAAGGAGTACCACTGGGTTTTTTTGTTTTTTTTTTCCTTTACATCATGCCTTTCCAAATTAGTTTTGGACTTACTCTTTATGACTCCTAGGATAAGAATTGGTCAACATTATGACAGTGACAGCCTTGGTTATACGATTACAACATGAAAACAGAATTACAAACACAGAAAAACATGTACAATCATAGAAAAAAAATGTTTTCTGGAGACATTCAAACTTCTTGGAGAACATTTTGACAGTAGAAAAAAAATATAGGATTATTTATACCAGACTTTGCTAGAAAAACATCTAATTGGAAAAAAATTATAGGTGAAAAATGTTTTGCTCCAAGGAGAATTTAAAAAGTGACTTTGAGGTCAATGTGTAAAGAAAACTCATTCAGCATAACCTGAGTAGCTTTTGGCTTAAACTCAAAAAGGTATGTTTTCTTAACTACACAAGGATTTATTTGTAATAGCTCCAGATCATTTGCATATTTCAATACATCTAAGATATCATCAGTTGTAAGGTGCATTATTATTTTATACATGACTAAGAAAGAAAAAATACTGCCAATTAAACTATGACAAGATACTGGTTTGTAAGTCACATCAGAGATGTTCAGATTGTGAGAAAAAGCACTTCTCAGAATTGGTGGAATAAGGATTGTTATAAAAAATATGGATACTAGGGAGTAGGAGTGCAGGAAACCTTCTCTGATAGCATCATCTTTCCTGACCAACATTTCAACCAAAGATGTATTCACCAGAGCATAACACTGAGTAGAGTCTATCTGAATTTACACATCCCTTTCTATTATTTTTGTTTGAGGTGGTACTCTACTCAGTTCTGTTAATAAAATGCTAGTAATTCATTCCATTAGGTGATCCAAGGGTCAGCAAATTTCTATAAAGGATCAGATAGTAAATGTTTTGCGGTTTGTGAACCATAGTCTCTGATGCAGCTCCTCAAACTTAGCCAGGATAGCACAAAAGCAGCTATCGACAATGAAATTGCATATAATTCTCATGGATCATGAAATTTTATTCTTCTAGTGTTTTTTTTTTTTTTAATCACTTAAAAATATAAAAATAGTCCTGGGACCTTTCTGGGAAAATGGAGTACACATACTTTCCCCTATTCCTTCTGCTAATTACAACTTAAAACCCTGGGCATTATATGTAAAGCAAACATAAAGAGATTCTGAGAGATAGAAGAAAGCAGACTGGCTGGTGTACTCAGGGCTCAAGAAATGAAAATGATTAAGTTCCTTGGGTGTTTTGTTTTGTTTTTTGTCATTATATATCCCAGATTTGAAACGGAAAAAACCGGCAGCTCAGAAATGCCAATGGATGCAGAAAAACAGAGCTCCAGCAAAAACCTACCCTCTGTAGCCAAAAGACCAGGAAAGAGGCAAACTAGCAAGACAGAAAACTTTTAAACAACCACTCAACTCTAGTCAAATACCAGAGGAAAAAACTGTGGTCCCATTTCTACTGAGACCAGCAAAGGTCAAGTGGGGAGCCCAGACTTTCATTCCATCAGGCTGTAACCAGTCACCCCAACTCTCCTGCTGGGGTATTGTCCGAGAAGGCTAAGCAGGGAACTAGGATTTATACCCACGCAGTAGTAACAGGCCCTACTCCATATTGCCAATGGAGACTAGAGGGGGAAACACTGCTTGTGTTTCCAACCACATTCAGCAGTTATGAAGCATCCCTCCCCACTGAGATGGTATCATAGGAGCCTTATAGAAAAGTTGGAACGTTTGTCACTACCCAGAATTAATGAGATCACTTCCACTGCTATCATGTTAGTGAAGGCCACATGAGAGCAATAAGACATTTCTTCCTCTCTCGCCAGAAAAGACACCACTCTTGGGTGTCAACAGAGACTGAGTGAGTTACCTAGATTTCTACCCACCTGACAGTAATTATAATACACCTGTCCCATTCCCATGCAGAAGTGTCAGAGGAAGCCAACTAACACAGAAGGCTTAAATAAGACCCAGAACCTCTTAACATAATATGCAAATTTCTGGGTTTCCATAAAAAAAATTACTCTCATAGCAAGAACCAGAAAGATCTCAAACTGAATGAACAAATAATAATACTAATCAATGAATGCGAACACCAAGATGAAAGAAATGTTAGAATTCTCTGACAAATAGTTAAAGCAGCCATAACAAAAATGCTTCATTGAGCAATTACAAACATCTTGAAGCAAATGAAAGAACATAAATCCTCAGGAAAGAAAGAAAAGGTCTCAGTAAAGAAGTAGAAAATGTAAGAAGATCCAAATGGAAATTTTAGAACTAAAAATACAATAACTTAAAAAAAAACCACTATAGATAAATCAAAATGAAATTATGACCCACACCAAGACAAAAAAAATAGAGAAATAACAAACAAAACAAAAACTATAATGGCAGACTTACACCCTAATGTATCAATAATTAAATGTGAATAGACAAAATACACCAATTAAGAGACTGAGATTCACAAAGTGAATCTAAAATCATGGGCTAATTATATTCTCTCTATATATAACAATATAGGCAGATTGAAAGCAAAAGATGTAAAAGGATATATAATGCAAACTTAAAGGAAAGCAGAAGTGCCTATATTAATATTCTTTTAATTTGACTTCAAAGAAAAGAAAATTCCCTGAGAGAGAAACATTATACATACCAGAAATAAAAATACAATCTTAAATGTGTACATACCAAAAATCAGAGCTGCAAAATAAGTAAAGCAAAAGCTGATAAAACTGAAAAGACAAATAGACAAGTCTGTAATTATAGTTAGAGACTTCATCACCCCTTTATTAAAAACCGATGCAAAAATATGGACAGAAAATCAGCAAAGAAATAGGAGAACTCAAAAATACAATAAGCCAGTGTTATCTAATCTACATTTATAGAACACTTTACCCAACAACAGCAGAATACACATTCTTCACAAGCTCACATGGAACACATATCAAGATAGACTATAACCTACACTAAAAACAAACCTCAATAAATTGAAAACAATCAAAATAGCTTATTCTCTAACCATAAACCAAAAAAAAAAATAATAATCAAACAAAAAATCAATAACATAGGGATAACAGGAAATTCTCTAAACTTGGACACTGAAAAACATCTAATGTTGCTATCTTACCAGCAGGCTGGTTAGTTTCCTCATAGACTGTTCAGTGTTGTTCTCCACTGCTATCAGTTTGGAGTTCCAGGAGCAGCAGCAACTGGATAGATAAACCTTAGGGAATGGGAGCTCATGTTATTGGGACCGTGAATAGCTTTCATTCCTGTGCCCATGGCTTCTCTATTCCTGCAATCATTTTACTAGCACTGGAGTGGCTGATGACAGAGGCTGATTGATGACAAGTGAGTTGTCATTTGTCTATTTAGTGCTTCTTCAGTGGTGGATACTTTTAGATGGTGATTTACAAGTATATCGATAATCTGTTATGTAGCAAAGTCTTCCAATACTTGGCAGCTTAAAACAACAAACATTTATTACCTTGTATCAGCTTATGTTTAGAAATCCAAAAGCAGCTGGTTCTGGTTAAGGGTCCCTGGAGAGATTGCAATAAACTTACTGCCTATGGTTGAAGTTTGGGTACTGCATTCACACTGTTGTTGGAAGAAAGCCTTTTTCCTCACCACATGGGACTCTCCATTGTCTCCTGTGTCCTCATGATATGGCAGCTGGCTTCCTGGAGAGAGAGTGATCCAAGAGAGAAAAAGCAGAAAGCTATAGTGCCTTTTATAAACTAGTCTCCAAAGTTGCACATCATTACTTTTCCTTTATTCTGTTCATTTGAATTAAGTCCAGCCCAAACTCAAGGACAGGGGAACAAGGTTCTACCTCTTGAAGAGAGAAGAATCAAAGAATTTGGGGACATTTAAAACCACTACCACAAGTGGTACAAAGGTCTTTATAGTACAAAGGTCTTTATACCATGTGCCCACTTTCATAGGCGCTCATGTCTCTAACCAGCGCTACCTTTCTGTGCAGGTCAGTGAGATTCTCTGGGAAGCAGACACACAGAGAAGGAGTTAAGAGGGAAAAAAAAATTGTTGGGGGAGGGGAGATAACATCTGTGAAAGAGAAAAGGAAGAGACAAAATTTGGCAGGGGATTGACCAACTCATGAGGCAGGACTGACAAATTGCCAACTCAGTGGGGAGTTCTGGAGGAAATAACTCATTAGAAGAACCGATAAGAAAGTAAATAAGAGTGATCTTACTTTGGGCAGAAATGACTAGATCCATTTTACTCAGTCATTAGCTTCCCTGAGAAGAGCATAATCTTGGCTCAAAAGGTGAGGCAGATATTGAGTAAGTAAATAGCTATAAGTTGTCAGCTAACCATATCCTAGTAGCGTCAAAAGGAATATGTTTCACTCCCACCTGGGTGGCTCCTGATACAACCTATCTCGATAGTAAATGGGCAAGTGTAACAGCTATGTCTTAAGAAGGGCATGGTGAGCCAAGGGCTCAGAGCCCTCACAGATGAGGGTCTGGGTCATACCACCATTAATCCATCTAGAGGTGCTGAGGATGAGGGTCATCTAAAATTCATAGTAGAGGAGAGAGATTAGGACGATGAGCTCTATCCCTGTGATTAGCTTCAATGGAAAGTGCTGTGGTTGGTGCACTTCTGTTCTCCTTAAAGATTCCTCCAGAAGAGGCCCTCTAGCATCCTGGAGAAACTGCTCCTGGAATTTATGTGAAGACAAGGATCATATAATCCCAAGTCTCATGAAAGATGAATTACAAATGACATGAGGTTTTTAGAGTATCTGTGCCCTCTGGCCCTGTTTATATCTAATCCACAAGGTAACATTTCCATTTCAAAATGGGTTACTGCTGCCTACCCCAGCTCACCCCCCCCCCCCCCCAGACCTTGTGACATGGTGTTTCTGGTGAAATCTTGCTCATGATGAGCAGCGCTGGCAGCATGATCATCTAATGATTCATAGCTAGGTTCTCTGTCTCCCTCTCTCTACCAAGCCGAGTAGCCCATCAAGATTTATCTTCCAAGAGTGTGTAATTCTCCACTGCAGATGGCGTAAACTTGCTCCAGAATTCCAAAGGCCTGTACTGTGATTCTTAGAGTGGACTTTACCATAGAGTCCACATTGCGTTTTTTCCCATTGTGTATTCCACAGATACATCCAAAATAACATGGTCTCTGAGTTTTTGACCCAAGCTGCAGAGTCAGTTGCATATTTGCTGGGCTTGCTTCAGAACTCTTTTCTGCTCTGGGTCCCACTCAAAAGTGTCAGCCTTTCACGTCACTTAATATATGGGCTGGAGCAGTATTCCCATGTGTCAAATAGTCTGCCCTCAGAACCCAGGGAGGTGCCCCATGCATTGCATTTTATTCTTCATAACGGAAGATACAAGCTTCAGGAATTTGTCCTTTACTGTGGAGAAGATATCTTGAACTTGACATGCCTCATATGACTGGACCTCTAAAATATTACTGATGTAGCAGGTCCCTTAAATCTCATAACATTTATCTCCCTCTTTTTTTAAAAAAAAAAAAGATTTTATTTATTTATTTGACAGAGAGAAGCACAGCTAGAGAGGGAACTCAAGCAGGGGGAGTGGGAGAGGGAGAAGCAGGCTTCCTGCAAAGCAGGGAGCCCTATGCAGGGCTCGATCCCAGGACCCTGGGATCTTGACCTGAGCCGAAGGCAGACACTTAAAGATTGAGCCACCCAGGCGCTCCCATTTATCTCCCTCTTAAGTAAATGTACCTTATCGATGTATCTAAGATACTTACCATTTCTTGCTCATCCAATATGATTAGCATAGTGTCCTCAATTTAGTGTACCAGTGTATCCCCACAGTTCAGGTCTTTTGGGATTATATGATGATAGATGGTACCAGAGTTAATATAGTCTTCAATCAAGATTGTAAATGCATACTTTTGTCCATTCCAAATGAATATGAACTGTTTCTGGTCCACTTTTCTATGAAGGATGAAAAAAATGCATTTGCCCAATAAATCTACCTAATTTCTTTTTTTCCCTGTTTCAAATCTTTTTTAAAACTTTGTTTTTATATCATTTTTATTCCACATACAGTGTATAATTAGCATACAGTGTTATATTAGTTTCAGATACACAATATAATGATTCAACAATTCTATACATTCCTCAGTGCTCATCACAAGTGTACTTTTTAAAAAAAAATTTTTATTGTTATGTTAATCTCCATACATTACATCATTAGTTTTAGATGTAGTGTTCCATGATTCATTGTTTGTGCATAACACCCAGTGCTCCATGCAGAACGTACCCTCCTCAATACCCATCACCAGGCTAACCCGTCCTCCCACCCCCCTCCCCTCTAGAACCCTCAGTTTGTTTCTCAGAGTCCATCGTCTCTCATGGTTCGTCTACCCTCCGATTTCCCCCCTTCATTCTTCCCCTCCTGCTATCTTCTTCTCTTTTTTTTTTCCTTAACATATATTGCATTATTTGTTTCAGAGGTACAGATCTGAGATTCAACAGTCTTGCACAATTCACAGCGCTTACCAGAGCACATACCCTCTCCAGTGTCTATCACCCAGTCACCCCCTCCCTCCCACCCCACCCCCCACTCCAGCAACCCTCAATTTGTTTCCTGAGATTAAGAATTCCTCATATCAGTGAAGTCATATGATACATGTCTTTCTCTATTTGACTTACTTCGCTCAGCATGATACCCTCCAGTTCCATCCACGTCGTTGCAAATGGCAAGATCTCATTCCTTTTGATGGCTGCATAATATTCCATTGTATATGTATATATACCACCTCTTCTTTATCCATTCATCTGTCGATGGACATCTTGGCTCTTTCCACAGTTTGGCTATTGTGGACATTGCTGCTATAAACATCGGGGTGCACGTACCCTTTCAAATCCCTACTTTTGTATCTTTGGGGTAGATACCCAGTAGTGCAATTGCTGGATCATATGGTAGCTCTATTTTCAACTTTTTGAGGAACCTCCATACTGTTTTCCAGAGTGGCTGCACCAGCATGCATTCCCACCAACAGTGTAGGAGGGTTCCCCTTTCTCCGCATCCCCGCCAACATCTGTTGTTTCCTGACTTGTTAATTTTAGCCATTCTGACTGGTGTGAGGTGCTATCTCATTGAGGTTTTGATTTGGATTTCCCTGATGCCGAGCGATCTTGAGCACTTTTTCATGTGTCTGTTGGCCATTTGGATGTCTTCTTTGGATAAATGTCTGTTCATGGCTTCTGCCCATTTCTTGATTGGATTCTTTGTTCTTTGGGTGTTGAGTTTGATAAGTTCTTTATAGATTTTGGATACTAGCCCTTTATCTGATATGTCATTTGCAAATATCTTCGCCCATTCTGTCGGTTGTCTTTTGGTTTTGTTGACTGTTTCTTTTGCTTTGCAAAAACTTTTTATCTTGATGAAGTCCCAATAGTTCATTTTTGCCCTTGCTTCCCTTGTCTTTGGCGATGTTTCTAGGAAAAAGTTGCTGCGGCTGAGGTCAAAGAGGTTGCTGCCTGTGTTCTCCTTTAGGATTTTGATGGACTCCTGTCTCACATTGAGGTCTTTCAACCATTTGGAGTCTATTTTTGTGTGTGGTGTAAGGAAATGGTCCAGTTTCATTCTTCTGCATGTGGCTATCCAATTTTCCCAATACCGTTTGTTGAAGAGACTGTCTTTTTTCCATTGGACATTCTTTCCTGCTTTGTGGAAGACTAGTTGACCATAGAGTTGAGGGTCCATTTCTGGGCTCTCTATTCGGTTCCATTGATCTATGTGTC